>NC_142537.1:3155000-3463750 GCF_056151865.1 Erythranthe guttata | reverse complement strand
ACTCGATAATTTAATAATTTGCTAAATTAATAGAATTTCTCTAGTCCCGACTGTATTAATTTATAGAGATTTAACTGCATATCTTTAAATGTGTTTCAATCTTGTCTATTATTTTGCATTAAATACTTGTCATATTACAACTTTTAATTCTAGTCTTAATCAAATAAATTATTAAAAAAATAATTTACTGAAACCACATGAATCGTGCAAACGCACGTGTCACTTACTAGTTGTTGCATATATGTGTTCGGATTTTATTATTTCAAGACGTTTCTTCTGTCTATCTTCACTTACTTGGCCTTCCATGGTTTCTGTATTTTGTATAATAAGATGTTTCTTGTCACTTCATGTCTTAAGAAGGGTGTTTGGCTAATCTTATAAGATGTTAAAAATAGCTTATAAGATGTTTAAGAGCTTATCAGCTGTTAAAATATCTTCTCAGGCGTAAGAGCTTATCAGCTGTTTAAAATAAGCTTAGCCAAACGGGCCCTTAGTATGATTTAGTTCAGTTAAACGAGTATAGCTTGATATGTTTGTCCTTACTGGCATTACACACTGCATTTAGGTGCTTATCATATATAATTGGCTTTTTGTAATTGTTTTTTGTGTTAGTTTTCTCCTCTGTTTTACGGTTTGGCAAGTTGTTCTTCATATTTCTCTCGTTCGTTTGATGGATCTGTGGCATTTAGGTTGTTAATATGTACATGCATGCGGCTAATGGAAATTCGTGTTTTATATTTGAATGCAGTTAATCCTGAAGATGGAGCTGAAACACATGAAGCAATTTTTCGGCTTTAAATCTTGCAGTTGATCGCTAGTCATCAATCATCATATAACTATCGGTTGAAACATGAGAAACACTTTTTCGCCTCGTCTCTCTATTCTTCATTTTTTTTCATTCAAGCAAAAAACTATTATGCGAGCTTTGAACATGAAGCAATTTTTTGGGTTTTAGCGTTATAATGTTGCTGGAGATACTGAGAGTTGTTGTAGTCTCCGGTAAAAAAAAATGGAAATAGGAAAACTGAAAGAAAGTTGGGGAAGTGCAGAAAGAAGATTTACTCTTACTATCACTATTAGCATTTACTTAACGAATCCCAAATCAATCAACACTTCATCCGCTTTCTCTAATATCACTAGTAGAAAATTTGCTTATTACTACGAAAATTTTTGCTACGGTAAAATACCGTAATAAAATGTATTTTTTACTACGGAACAATTTTACCTTAGCAAAAAAATATTTGGTACGGCCATTTACCGTAGCAGAACTTTTGTCACGCCCGTATATTGCTACAGTTAATAATCGTAGTAAAAAACCATTTTTCGAGTTTTCGTTTTGGATTCAAATTTTTGTGTTTTGGGTTTTCGGGTTTCGGTTTCGGGTTTTCGTATTTCGGGTTTTCAAATTTTGGATTTCGGGTTTTCGGGTTTTCGGATTTCGGGATTCGGTTTTTGATTTTTGGGTTTCCAGATTTTAGGTTTTCGGATTTCGGGATTCGGTTTTTTATTTTCGGGTTTCGGGTTCTATTTTCTGTGAAGATTTTCAAGTAACTCTATAGACACACGGCAAAAAAATAAAATTGAAATAAGATAAAAATAGTATTTAGAGTTAACAGCAAAAAATCCCCTAAACTTTGGACGAAATCACCCCTCTATTTTCACACGTGAGTTGCACGTGTGCAATTCAAGCATAAATTTTGTTATAACTGGAAACTTTTAGTCGTTGGTGTAACAATTGAACAAGTTCATGTGTGCTCGTATAACTTTTTTCTATTTAAATGGTAAAGTGCAAAATGTCTAAAGTTTAGGGAATTTTTTTTAGTGTTAACCCTAGTATTTATAACTTATTAGAAGGAAAATACTAATACTAACCTAAATAGGTCTGCGGATAAAGAAAATCAATTGCCATACGAATACTAACTTTCCTCTCAAGAAGACGAAAAAAAAAAAGAAAAAAGAAAAAAGAAAAAAAAAACGAGAAAAAAAAAACGAGAAAAAAGAAAAAAGAAAAAAGAAAAAAAAAAACGAATACTAACTTTCCTCTCAAGAAGAAGAAAAAAAAAGAAAAAAAATAAAAAAGAAAAAAAACGAGAAAAAAGAAAAAAGAAAAAAAAAACGAGAAAGAAGAAAAAAGAAAAAAGAAAAAAAAAAGGAATACTAAGAGGGTGTTTGGTATTTTAAACAGCTGATAAGCTCTTACGTATGATAAGATGTTTTTAGAGCTGATAAGTTGTTACATATTATTTTTAGGATTAATTTTTAGAGTGTTTGGATAATGAGTTTATTTCCTATTTTTACTCATTATAAGATCTTAAATTAAAAGGTGGGGTAGATGTACTTATTGAAAAAGATCTTATTTGGTCTCCAACAACTTATTTAAAAAAAAATTAACATCTTTTTTTAAAAATTTACCAAACACTTTGGAAGAGCTTATAAGCTCTAAAACATCTTATAAGCTCCTTTTAACATCTTATAAGCTTAGCCAAACACCCTCTAACTATGAGTTTATTAAGCTGAAAAATACGTTTAGGGTTTGATTAGAGTGGGTGAAAAATCTTGGATATTCAGCCAAACTCCATGGACAGAATATCCGATTTGCCACGAGACATCTTGCGGAGAATACTGTATTTCCTGTCCCAAGAAGAGGCTGTCCGAACATCTGTCTTGTCCAAATCATGGCGTTACACGTGGCGCACTCGCACCAATCTCGATTTTTCAGAGGCCCACCTTCAGAGGTGACATACATGAATTCATAACCCGTGTGGACAATACTTTGCAACAATATTGTGATCAAAAGTTGTGCTTTGATGAATTCCACCCCTATATACCGCTACACTATTGGGATCACGAATGGGTTCCGTTTCTCAATAAATGGATGCCACGTCTCACAACTATGGGCGTAAAGGAGTCTCGTCTTTCCATTCTTTCGGGCTACGGTGCACTCGATCTCCCCTCTGTAGTTTTCGAAGCCGAATCGCTCAAACATTTGCGTGTGGAACATTTGTACGTAAAGGCCGTTGAAAAGATAGCACTCTGCAAGCATCTAAGATCGCTTCATCTCGTAGGTGTGTCCATTGACGATAGTATTGTTGGAAAGATAATCGCAGGCTGCCCTCTGATTGAAACCTTGTGCGTCAACGGATTCAATATAGGGCTAAGAACAATTAAAATGAATGATCTTCGCAATCTCAAGGACTTCACGTTTACCGTATTTAATGGTGGAGATCCACTTTGTAGCATCGAAATCGATCCCTTATCTCTCGAAACCGTCAAAATTAGTGCCGGCAATATTTGGTTCCGCAGAGGAGCGGATTTTCGTAATCTAAAAGATTTATATCTGCGTGGTGTGAATTCGTCGTTGGACAACCTGTCGTTTAGTAAATTCCCGAGGCTCAAAAGTTTGACTCTTTCGGATTGTGATGGACTAAAAGAATCCCGGATACTTATCGATGCCCCGAACATACTCTATTTTGAATACCAAGGAGACTTTGTCCCGTCAGTCTCGTTTGCAACGAATTCCAACGAGTGGAAATCAGAGATACGTATAGCGTATGTTATTGGCATCCCTACTACGAACAATGTTTCGTCTTTAATTTGTGGTTCCTCAAACTGAATGAACTGCTCAAGTCGTTAAGCCGATCGAAAATTTGTCTGAGTATATATAAACAATACCCCGAATACGAAGAAGAGGAGGACGATGACATAGTTCAAGAAAACATTAATCCCGTACACGACTTTGTCTGTACTGACAAGCCGGTTTTGGTGGAGACCTTGAAGTTTGGGTTCCCTTTATCTTATTTTTCGACTCTCGTAAATGGTGCGTTTAGTATTTGTCGTCCGAGGAACATCGGTAACTACCACGAGGGATGGGAGGTGGAATTTGTCGGGTATATGTTGAAGATTCTGATGGAGAGAGAAAGTGGAAACGAAGATCAACTCACGCAGTCGTTTTTCTTTCGAGATTTGGAAGAAGCGAGCTTGGAAATTAAGGGGAGGTACGAAGAAAAAGAAGAAGAAGAATGGCGTAAAGTACGTTTTGGGGTATACCAAGAAATCCATCTAAAAAAAAGTATATCATGAAAATACAATAAAAATGTACTGATATCAATTTTGGGGTTATATCACTAAAAAAAACTAAGATGCATAATTAAATCTAAATGTTAAATATCAATATAAAGATTTTCGAATAAATAATTGGAAAAAAAGTATGAAGTAAAATATTATTTAATTTTCAATCTGATTCTTATTATACTTTATATTTTATTTTCTAAAATACTTTATATATTATTTTCTTTAGAATGATATCAATTAGATGGAAACTATGATTAGAGAGTTCAACACAAGTAGTAAACATAAAACAAATATGAGAAAAATTAAAAGACAAAAATGAGTACGAAAAAATTATAGATGCTACATTATTTTTTATTATAAAATCGAAAATATTTAAGTTTATAAGATAATAACGAATGGAAAATGGCAAAAATGGACATCACAATGGACTTAAATGCACTTTGGTCCAAAAAAAAGCAGTTTTTCAAATAAAACCATCCCATGTCTTTAGTCTAAAATGCCCTCCATAATATATTTTTTCTCAATTACATCCATTATACTTTAACTTCCTCAATATTACATATTGACCCCGGATTTAAACAAAAATATCACATTAACTTCCATTTTAATAATTTTTTGAAATTTTTTTTTTCTTTTTAGAAAATAATTTTTTTTCTGGCCAGATACCGGCGTTGATTTTTTTTTTTTTTTAACTTTTTTTTTTCTGAATTTTTTTTTCTGGGCGGTCAAACGCCGATCTCCGGCGTTGACTTTTTCTTTTTATTTTTGAAATTTTGTTTTTTTCTTATAAAACATTATTTTAATTAATATTACTGTCTTGACTGCTAAATTACTGTCTCAAATAGTAATATTACTGTTTGGGATAGTAATATTATTAATATTATTTTCCCGAATAGTAATATTATTAGTATTACTGTCCCGAACAGTAATATTATTGAATGAGACAGTAATATTATTAATATTATTTTCCCGAATAGTAATATTATTAGTATTACTGTCCCGAACAGTAATATTATTGAATGAGACAGTAATATTACGGTCAGAGACAGTAATATTACAGTTGAAGACAACAAAATTAATTAATACAGTAATATTATTGTATCAGACAGTTAAATTACTGTTGGATACAGTAACTTAGCAGTCAAGACAGTACTATTAATTAAAATATTTATTTAAGAAAAAATAAAATTAAAAAAGAAAAGTCAGGTAACAGTTAAATTACTGTCTCCAACAGTTAATAAATGTTGGAAACAGTAATTTAGCAGTCAAGACAGTAATATTAATTAAAATATTTATTTTTAGAAAAAAAAGTCAATTAATAGTTAAATTACTTTCTCCGACAGTTAAATTGCTGCTGGAAACAGTAATTTAGTAGGCAAGACAGTAATATTAATTAAAATATTTATTTTAAGGAAAAAAAAATCAATAAAGAGTTAAATTACTCTATCCGACAGTTACATGACTGATGGATACAGTAATTTAGCAGTCAAGACAGTAATATTAATTAAAATATTTTTTGAAGGAAAAAAAAAGGTCAATTAACAGTTAAATTACTGTATCTGACAATTAAATAACTGCTGGAGACAGTAATTTAGCAGCCAAGACAGTAATATTAATTAAAATATTTTTTTTTTAAGAAAACACAAAATTATAAATAAAAAAAATAAAAAAAAAATCAACGCCGGAGACCCGACGTTCAAAGGCGTTGACCGACCGGAGAAAAAAATCAAACAAATAAAAGAAGTCAAAGGTGGCTGACCGGCGGTCTCTGGTGGTGGCAGATCAAAATTGAAATTATGGTCAAAATTGGTTAATTGGTGAAATTTAGTTAAATTTGGATGTAAATCATGAAATTTGAGTTTGAATTGGATTTCAAGGAATTTGGAGAAATTTTGGTATATATATTAGAGTTTTCCTTATTTGCAAATAAGTTTGAAAGAGACGGAAATATTTAAAAAATGAAAAAGTTGATGTCCCTTTTCTAATTAATTACATTGACATAGATCTTAAAAAAATTAAGAATCTTAAAACAAGGAAATTACTTGGGCCAAAAGATATAAATCATTGAATTCTATCTTATGTAGAGTTGTAAGCAATAGAAATTACTACTCCTAATCAAATTTGAACACCATTATATTTTTACTACATCAAATTTGATTTTGTTTATTCAGCACACAAAATTCGTTAGGGTTTATCAGATTAAAGTCATGAAAAAATCAAACAGGGAAGACGCTGGTTCCAACTCCATGGACAGAATATCCGAGTTGCCGAAACACATCTTGCAGAGAATACTTTATTTCCTCTCCCAAAAAGATGCTGTTCGAACTTCCGTCTTGTCGAAATCATGGAGTTACATTTGGTGCACTCGCCCCAATCTTGTTTCTTCATACAACGACTTCAAGGAAAACAAACAAGAATTTCTAACCACTGTGGAACAGAATTTACAGCGATACTGTGATCAAAGGATGTGCTTAGAGGAATTTAGCCTCCTAATAATTCTAGACAATCACGAATATGTTTCGCTTCTTGAAAAATGGATCCCAACTCTAAAAAATATGGGTGTGAAGAAGTTTCGACTTTCTATTTATTGGAAATACAGTCGTCAACTGCCGTCTGTAGTCTTTGAGGCTGAATCACTCCAAGATTTGCACATGGAAGGATTCACGTTGGACCAAACAACTATTGGAAGGAATGTTCTCTCTAAGCATCTGAAAAAACTTCTTCTCGTAAAGGTCGAAATTGAGGACGGGGTTTTTCAGAAGATAATCTCAAGTTGTCCTTTGATTGAAACTTTATCTCTCGAATCATGCGAGAGGTTAAGAAACATCAAGGTGAACAATCTTCTTCGTCTCAAGAAATTTCACTTTTCATCTACGCCGAAGGAAGAATGTTGCATTGAAATCTATCCCGCGTCTCTTGAAATCATTAATATTGGACATGCGGATGTTTCGTTTCCCAAAGGTGCGGAGTTTCAGAATCTCAAAAGTTTATTTCTGAACCATGTCATATTGACTTCGTTTGACAACTTCTCTTCGTGTAAATTCCCGAGTCTTGTTAACTTGTGTATTTCACATTGTGACGGACTCGATGAATCCACAGAAGAATCACATCTATTTCTTGATGCCCCAAACCTAAACACATTTGTATACCATGGATGGTTTAACCTATCCTTCTCTATTGCAACAACTTCGAGAGAGTGGAGTTCAACTCTATATCTTCTCATGAGAGACGATCCTTCTTTGTGGTTACTCAAGTTACGTAAACTGCTCGAGTCATTAAGCCGATCCGAAATTTCTCTCACTATTTTCCAGTTTCACATAAATGCTGAGGACATATTTATAGAAAACCGTGATCTGGTACAAAATATTAAAGATGAAAATAAACACGCAGTTGCGGTGAAGAAGTTGATAGTACTAGATGATTCGTCTTACTTTTCACCTCTGTCGAATGTGTTGTTTTGCATTTGTCGTCCAAGAACCATCGGTCATATCAACTACACGAACTCCAAGTCTGTGTTGAAGTATCTAATGCAGGGAGAAGGTGGAAACCAAGACGAATTAAGACAACTGTGGCTGCCATATTTGGAGGAATTAAGCTTGGAGATTTACGACATGAATCGAAATAAATGGGATCCGACAAGTTTGTCAGATTTGCCGAACTATGAGGAAGGAAAACGTATCCCTACTCGCTTTGCATTGAAATGGAGACAAAATTTGTGAGTGTTTTGAGTCCTCTTAAGCTTCATAAATATAATTCTAGTATCTGTTAACTTCATTATAATAATTCTAGTATAAAGTTTTATCTGCTTATTAATTAATTACTTGGTACATAAACTCATCTCCTTCAGCCTTTCTTTCTGTTGGTTTGTTTTTCTACAAGAGTTCATTGTCATATTTTCTATCTTATGTAATTAATTATTGGGAAAATTACGAGAAACCCCTGAGGTAAGGCCTAATTATGAAAAAAAAATTCATGTTTGCGTAATTGCACAAATACCCCTATGACCGGTGTTTGACCGTTAAACTTACATAAATTGTATTATGTTCGTTTTTTACCCTTCAGTTACTTGAAAAAAAAAATAAAGGATAAATTATGAGAAACGCCCTAACGTAATGTCTAACTGCGAAAAAAATGCCGCCACATATGCGATTTATGAAAATCTCTGGAGGTATGTTGCCGGAGAATTATGCGAGAAGCTTTTTCGAGTTATTAAAAATTTGGGTTAATAGCATTTCGCCACGTGAACTTTGGCCGTTTTTGCACTTTACCATCTTAACTAATAAAAGTTGCAAACGCACACCCAAACTCAGTTTTTTGACGCACATAACCACCTAAGGGGAATATTCCGGCGAATCTTCTAATTTTCCAGCGCACGCGCGATGCACATGCGAAAGTGCAAGGGTTTTTTTGTCTTTTTACTTGAAATATCGTAAGGGGGTGAATTTGAAAGTACCAGGGACTCAATTGAACTTAATTTGAAACTTTCATAAATTCGAAGTTAGCTTGTGGCTTCATATTCCATGGGATCAAAACACCCACTGCTTGGTCCCGGTGAACAAAGGGGCGCTGCAGTTAGAGAATTCCGGCGGGGCCGGGGGGCTACTGTTGGAGAATTCCTCAAACGCTTTGTTGTTGATGAGCATAAGCGCCAACAAAGAGACAACAAATGAGAATTACTGGAGCAGCGGGTCACTTCCCAATTCAAGTATCCACGCCCACGTCCACTTCAATTCCACCTCTTTCGTCGCTCTCTAGGGATAGAGTTAAATTACTCTATCCGACAGTTACATGACTGATGGATACAGTAATTTAGCAATCAAGACAGTAATATTAATTAAAATATTTTTTGAAGGACAAAAAAAGGTCAATTAACAGTTAAATTACTGTATCCGACAATTAAATAACTGCTAGAGACAGTAATTTAGCAGCCAAGACAATAATATTAATTAAAATATATTTTTTTTTTAAGAAAACACAAAATTATAAAATAAAAAAAATAAAAAAAATAAAAAAGTCAACGTCGGAGACCCGACGTTCAAAGGCGTTGACCGGCCGGAAAAAAAAAATAAACAAAAAAAAGAAGTCAAAGGTGGCTGACCGGCGTTATCTGGTGGTGGCGGATCAAAATTGAAATTATGGTCAAAATTGGTTAATTGGTGACATTTGGTTAAATTTGTGTGTAAATCATGAAATTTGGAGTTTGAATTGGATTTCAAGGAATTTGAGGTAATTTTGGTATATATAAAAGAGGTTTCCTTATTTGCAAATAAGTTTGAATAAGCTGAAAATATTTAAAAGACGAAAAAGTTGATGTCCCTTTTTTAGTTAAGTGTCTTGTCATGGATCTCTTTGCCGATAAAAAATTAAGAATCTTAAAAGAAGGAAATTACTTGGGCCAAAAGATATAAATCATAGAATTCTACCTTTTGTAGAGTTGTAAGCAATAGAAATTAATTACTCCTAATCAAATTAGAACCGACCGACACGCTTACAGAATTGTTATAAGAAGCTTAATTATTGCAAACCTAATAATAAAAACACGTTCGTTATTTATTAATTACTACATCAAATATAATTTTATTCAGCACACAAAATCGTTTAGGGTTTATCAGATTAGAGGCACGAAAAAAGCAAACAGGGAAGACGCAGCTAGTTCCAACTCCATGGACAGGATATCCGAGTTGCCGAAAGAAATCTTGCAGAGAATACTTTATTTCCTCTCCCAAAAGGAAGCTGTCAGAACATCTGTCTTGTCCAAATCATGGTGCACTATTTGGAGCACGCGCCCCAATCTTGATCTTGATTTTTCAGACCCCACATTTAGACACAGGACACGAGAATTTCTATTCGTTGTCGACAATACTTTACAGCGATACCGTGATCTGATGCTGCGGTTAGAGGAGTTTCGTCTTTCTATACCGATGCACTGTATGGACCATCGTAACTGTGTTTCGCTTCTCGTAAAATGGATCCCATTGCTCACATCTATGGGCGTAAAGGAGTTTCGTCTCTCTATTCGTTCCGAACCGCACGATCCGGGGTGTCTTGATGATTTGCCATCTGTAGTTTTCGAAGCCGAATCGCTCAAACATTTGCGTGTGGAGAGATTTGTATTCGACCAGAAGGCTATTGAAAAGATAGCACTCTGCAAGAATCTAAGATCGCTTCATCTCGTACGTGTGTCCATTGACGATAGTATTTTTGGAAAGATAATCGCAAGGTGCCCTTTGATTGAAACCCTATGCGTCGAAGGATTAGGTATAGGGTTAAGAACAATTAACACGAATGATCTTCGCAATCTCGAGGAATTTACTTTTACGGAAGGCTTAGGATTATGTGGTAGACACTTTCGTGGTAGTCACTTTCTGGAGGAACTTTGTAGCATCGAGATCCATCCCGCAGCTCTTCGAACCATCAACGTCAATTACGGAAATATTTTGTTCCGCAGAGAAGCCAACTTTCTTAATCTCAATGATTTATTTCTGCAAGGTGTGAAATCGTCGTTGGACAACTTGTCGTTTGGTAAATTCCCGAGGCTCAGACGCTTGACCCTTTTGCATTGCGATGGACTGAAGGAATCCCGGATATTTATCGACGCCCCGAACATACTCTATTTTGAATACAAAGGAGACTTTGTCCCGTCGGTTTCTTTTGCGACAAATTCGAGGGATTGGAAGTCGGAGATACACATACAGCATATAAACGACGGTTCTTCTTCGTGGTTTCTCAAGCTAAATAAACTGCTCAAGGCGTTAAGCCAATCAAAAATTTATCTGAGTATATATAAACATCCCAATGATGAAAAGGACATAATTCAAGAAAACATCGATCCGGTACACGACAAACCCGTTTTGGTGGAGAGCTTGAACTTGGCTTGTGGTCGTTTATCGTCCTTTCCGGCACTTGTAAATGGTGCATTTAGTATTTGTCGTCCGCGAAACGTCGGTAACTACCTCGAGGCATGGCATGAAGAATTCGTCGAGTCGGAGTATTCATGGAGGGGATTGGAGGTAGAATTCGTCGGGTATATGTGGAAGGTTCTGATGGAGAGAGAAAGTGGAAGCAAAGACGAGCCCTCGCGTTTGTTGCTTCGAGATTTAGAAGAAGCGAGCTTGGAAATTATTATGAGAAGTATTTACAGAGATGAAAAGGAAGACGAATGGTATCGAGCACCTTTGTCGGAGTGTCTTCTAAACCTTGGAAGAAGTTATTGTCGCTTCGCACTGAAATGGAGAGATACTATGTGAATGTGAGTCCTCTAAGCCTCGTAAAATTAACGAGTATACTCGTTCTTTAGCGTTTTATTTTATTGTTGGTGAAAACGTAGAATACTTGTGATTTTTTTTGCAGGGATTGTTCCGGTTGAATCGACGAAAAAACGCTGCATGTATGAAGGTATTCTAGTTAGTTAATAGTTATATAGCAAATGTGTTTCAATCTTCATGTTTGAGAAGGGTAACTAAGAGCCAGTTTGGCTAAACTTATTCTAAACATTTGATAAGTTGTTTTAAGAGCTGATAAGTTGTTAAGTCTTATTTTTTATATTAATTTTTGAAGTATTTGGTTAATTGGCTTATAAGTTATTTTTTACTGTTTTTAAGATCTTAAACAATAATGTGCGATATAGGTACTTTAGAAAGAAAAAAAAAATCTTATAAGCTATTCATTAACTTATTTTTTGAATTTCTAAGATTTTTTTGAAAAAAAATTACCAAATATTTTGGAAGAGGTTATAAGCTCTTAAACATGTTATAAGCTATTTTTAACAGCTTATAAACTTAGCCAAGACGATTGTGTTATGAGCTGCATCTTTTGTAGGTAGCCTCTTTTTAAAAAAAAAAAAAAAAACCTCGATATCTTGAGGTTTGTTCCACTTTGATTGTTGAGCAAATACAATCGGAATGCTGAAAACTGGATTTACAAATGGTTACGGCCTCGTATTTTCATTGTACAAAGCTCTCTGCTTAGTGCTTTAGTATCGACAAGCAGTTTATGCTTCTTTTGTATCTTATTAACTCGACTCCGTTATATATATTGCGAACAGAAAGGGGAAACCAAAATCAGTTCAGAAAGTTCTTTGAAGGAGATTTGGAGCAAGTAAGCTTGAAGATATACGACAACAATCGAGACGAATAGCACTCAACAAGTTTGTCAGTATTGTTAAACTATCAATAAAGGGAATGTATTCTTACACGTTTTCTTGTTACTTACTATACTAGGAAGATGCACGTGCATTGCACGTGTCTAGTTATACATTTTGTTTTTTTATATTGCATTTGGTACGTTTATCTAAATTTAAAATATTAGAAATCAACCATGGGATTAATTTTTCTTTAAAAGTTTCTAAACAAAAATTATGATCAAGTCAAATCATGGAAATAATTTTATTGTGGGTAAAAAACGTAGCATACTTGCGATTTTTGCAGGGATTGT
Organism: Erythranthe guttata; assembly: GCF_056151865.1. Classification (NCBI taxonomy): domain Eukaryota; kingdom Viridiplantae; phylum Streptophyta; class Magnoliopsida; order Lamiales; family Phrymaceae; genus Erythranthe; species Erythranthe guttata. Next base: position 3,451,246 of record NC_142537.1, on the reverse strand, counting down.
TTCACTTGACTCCACAACTTCTAGATTAAGTCCAAGAAGAGACTATTATCAGACCTTCACAATCACATGGGTGCAAATGGAAGTTACATATGCAATAGGCAAAACATCATCATGTAATTTGCGTACAATAAAAGTAAAGATCCGTAAGCAAGAAGAAGAATACGAAATGGACGGAGTTTGAATATCTTTGCCTCGTAAGTAGTTAGTAGTTTCAATTAGTTGGTGTAGAGTTTTGCTACGCGAAAGTTTACGAAGGCATGGTATTGAAATCGGAAAAATTTCTCCGCGACATTTAGATTGAAATGTGATGCTAATGACATGTGTGAATTGTCATCAAGCCAATAAATAGTACAAACACATGAAAAATGTTAATACAAGTTTTTCCAAGTTGAGAGGGTGGGATCCAAAAATTGACCACTGGAAATTCAAGAAATTGGTGCAAGTAGTGGAGTGTGTGTTCATGAAATTGAAGTTGAATTGGGTTTCAAGTAATTATGGGTAATTTTTTTGGAGTTTTCCTCATTTGAAAATAAGTTTGAATGAGGTGAAAATATTTAGAAAAAAAAAATTGAAGGTCTCTTTCTTAATTTTTTAAGTAAGTCAGTGCACTTCTTTGTGATTAACACTTTTCTTGTTTCACAAAATTGCTTTTAGATCTGATGAATCTTGATCCAAACTCCATGGACATGATATCCGAGTTGCCGAAAGACATTTTGCATAGAATACTTTACTTCCTGTCCCAAAAGGAAGCTGTCAGAACATCTGTCTTGTCGAAATCTCAAGGACTTTACTTTTACGGAATACATAGGATTGTATGGCAGAGGAGACAAGTCGTCGGAGAAATTTTGTAGCATCGAAATCCATCCGTTATCTCTAGAAACCGTCAACATTAGTTACGGCAATGCTTGGTTGCACAAAGAAGCCAACTTTCTTGATCTCAACGATTTGTGTCTGCGAGGCGTGCGATCGTCATTGGACAGCTTGTCGTTTTGTAAATTCCCGAGGCTCAAACGCTTGACTCTTTTGTATTGTGATGGACTGAAAGAATCCCGGGTGTTTATCGATGCCCCGAACATACTCTATTTTAAATACCGAGGAGACTTTGTCCCGTCGGTTTCTTTTGCAACAAATTCCGGCCGGGAGTGGAGGTCGGAGATACACCTAGCATATGGTGTGCCTACTACTACTACAAGCGATGGTTCGTTTTCGTGGTTCCACAAGCTGAATGAATTGCTCAAGTCGTTAAGCCAATCGAAAATTTGTCTGAGTATATATAAACATCCAAATGATGAAAGGGATATAATTCAAGAAAACATTGATCCGGTACACGACAAACCCGTTTCGGTGGAGAGCTTGCACTTGGCTTGTGATTCATCGTCCTTTCCAGCTCTTGTAAATGGTGCGTTTAGTATTTGTCGTCCGAGAAGCATCGGTAGCTGCCTCAAGGCACGGCATGAAGTAGAATTCGTCGACTCGGAGTATGCAAGGTGGGGATGGGAGGAAGAACTCGTCGAGTACATGTGGAAGATTCTAATGGAGAGAGAGAGTGGAAACAAAGACGAGCCCTCGAAGTTGTTGTTTCGAGATTTGGAAGAAGCGAGCTTGGAAATTAATAAAGAAGACGAATGGCATCGAGCACCTTTGTCGGAGTGTCTTGTATACCTTCTAGGAAGTCACTGTCGCTTCGTACTGAAATGGAGAGAAACTATGTGAGTCCTCTAAGCCTCGTAAAATTAACGAGTATGCTTGTTTCTTTAATTTTTCTTTTTTTAAATTTTTTTTGTGGGTAAAAACATAGCATACTTGTTAAGCAAACAGCCTCGTATACTCGACTCCTATATATATGACAACAATCGAGAATGATGAACACTCAACACGTTTGTCGGAATCATAACTAAACTCTCTTTGTTACAACGATCGAGATTTAGTACAATAAAAATCTCTCGTTGTTTATAATATTGAAATATCGAAGTAATTTGATGCATTTATCGTTTTGGTCATCGTTTTAGTAGAACATTTGGTGATATTTACTTGCTTGTTTCTTGCTTCGAGCCTCTTATTTCTTGGAATTGTCTTCAATCTTAGTTATATATTTTCTTTGAATTGATTGATTGTTCATGTTAGTTACTTTTTTATTTTCAAAGTTACATATTTTCTTTTGCAACTGAGTTCGAGTTTTAATTGCTCGTATATTATTGATTATGTTGTTGTTTGGCGCTATTAAGAAAATAGAATTCATAGAGATTTAATTGTTCGTATATTATTAATTTATCTTTAATTAAATCATAAATAAACTAAAAAGAAAAATATTCTTATTTCTTCAAAAAATTTATAATCTCCAGTGATGAGTACAACTGAATCGAAGTCGAATACGAATCAATAATTTATAAGAAACACCTTTAAATCGCAACCTCGTGAAGGAAAATAATATACAGCGTTCAAGAAAAGAAAAAGATCACACCTTTTAATGGTAAAGGAAGAGGCAAGAAAATTGGTATGAAAAGATGACACAAATGTGCATTATAACTACATTTTTACGTTCATCGTTCGCCTAAACCTTTATATAATAAAAGAAAGAAAGAAAAAGAAAAAACGCAGACTGGAATTAAGAGAAAGCTAATATGCATTCACACACGGTTGGGACTTCCCCATATACAATGGTCGATTTTTCACATTTTCTGCATCATATCTTCTAGTACAAGTTGTTTTCAAGCCTCAATCTGCATATCATCATTTATCCCAACCCTGCAGTTTTTGTTTTTTTTTAAACCGCGTTTATATATCTGTTGCTTTCCCCATCACCTGATTGGATGATATTGCGTGATCCCGCGTTTTGGAGGCAATTTTCTCAATATGAATAGGACAAGAGACGAAGGTAAGATCTCCACAAGCTGCAAGATTAAAGAAACAGATTAATAAAAAGAAAAAAATCGTCAAAGACTTAAACATAACACAAATCATATAAAGAAATCTCTAAGCATACTCTAAAGAAGAGTCTCGAACAACACGAGTAGTAATGTTTGATTGTCGGAGTTGTGTGTTGTAATCATTTAACTTTATATATTTAAAATCAAAGGTTCAAAATTTCAATCCTCGAATATTCTACAAACATTTGCAAGTGGACAAGACCACAAAACGAAGAGGCAGAATACGTAGATTATCCTGTGCATTTATAAAGCTAACATGATGCCGGTCCAATCTATAAATAAACACTCGATTTTGTCGTCTAAAAGAAAGAGACTTCACAATATATCAGTTTCTTCTTACTTTAATATTCATTAACAATCTTAAATTTGATATTTGATTATATCAGTTTCTAATACAAATCTGACTTTTAAAACAAATCCTTGTGTTTAAACTGAAAATAATAGAAGAAGATTCTAAAGTAGCTGAGAGAACAAGAAACTATCGAAAGGCTTCACTCAGTTTCGAACTTTCAACCACTTCAAAGACTTTTATGACCAACCACATAATTCACCATAAACAGAATAAAATGCCAGACAGATCATTTCAGGATTTACATGAACATAACATCAATCAAATAAGAAGACCTCAAAAAATTAGAACTGAAAACTCACCAGGTAGTAAATGAAATTCAAAATAGGATGATCCAGAACATCTAGATCTGCAGCTGCCTCAAATGCATTAAAGCACATCTGTATTTACACAGTTGAAGGATAGAAGTCAGATGATGCGAGCATAACTAAAATATCGAGCCAAAAAAAACTGAAACTAGAAAGAGCATATAGATAGATAAGTACATATAACCATGATGCTTACTAGAGACAAATATGTGTATACATCAATACATGCATATAAATGCAGGGTGCGTGACGCAGAAACAACGAAAAAATATAGTTTCAAACCAAACTAGCCAACACCAGTGACACATTCAATGCAATCTTTTATTTATGCTCTCACTCCATCCACAAAAAATAAACTAAAGCTCTCATTGATGGGTACGGAGTTTGTGCCAGAATTGAAAGCTTCGAAGGTTTTCGTTAACCTTAACACATTTCAACTTTACGTTTTAGACAACTTTCTTGAAGGTTGCACCAATGATATTAATCACATTCATGATCGGTGACCATCAAAAGGTTGGATTCGATAAAATATAGATCATTCAGAATTCTTCTTAGAATAAGCATGGGACTTACCATAATGCATCTCACGAGAAAACATGAAAAACATATTGTGGTAACATAGCCAACCTGGGTAAGCAAGAGATGAGAACAAACAAGTTAAAAATAGAAAAATATCAAACGATAAGAAACAACAATCAGCTTACGGTATACCTCCTGTAGCTTCTTGCGCCGTCCTTTTGATTCCACAGGGAAACGCTGCAGCATTAAGAACAACCTGCACCACACGTCAAAGATCATTGTTAAAATGAATCCACAGGACAATCTTTCAAAGTAAAGAATTCATATAACAGTTCTACAAAACCCAAAAAGAAAAAAAAAAAAGTGGTCTCTTCTTAACCTTCCAACCGCAAAGGAGATCTAAGATGGGAGGCAGGGTTATCAGTTAGTCAAACGTGCAAACCACGGAGAACTATCAAAGAAGTCATGTTTAGTATCAGTCAATTATCAGAGGGAGTGAAGTAAAATACCTTCCACCATAGAGAAGGAAACCCAAGGCTGCAAATAATGAAACACCTGCAAATTGACAAGTTCCTTAAGAATATTGGAAGCAGTAACACAATTAATGCATATAAACTCGGAAAACGGTTAAAGTAAAAACCTGCAAAGAACATTTTGGATAAAATCACAACTATGGGAATGGGCTTCCACCACAGAATTAACCACAGGATTATCTGCAACATATTAGAGAAATGTTTGTTACACATTATACAAAGCCAACAGAATTAACCACATGATTATCTACAAGACGATAAAAAGAAATGATTGTTCCAAATTACACATTCTTGATATAAAGAAAATTCCTAAATCTATATACTACAAGAAATTAGATGGCATGTGTTACAACCATAAGCAATCTAGCTTCTCAACAAATTACATTTCCACGACACAGGACCATAACATACAGACAGCAAACACCTTTCTACAAGGGAAGAACATTATTATGTTTCTCTCACAATGAAGAAGATCAAAGTTCTTCTCACTGCTTGTCCTGAGCTAGACCTTGGAAATCATAAAGCCTTAAAAAACTTCCTGGTCTCTAATACAACTGTCTAGTCAGCATACAGATATTAATTGTTTTTATTTAATAAAGCATATCTCCCAGGGTAAATAATTGTTCAGTAGTTCTTACTGTTCATGTCTGGTCAGCTACAAGGATTAAGCTCCATAATTATGGTGACACTTTACCTAAATAAAATTTCTACTTCTACTGGAGTAACTTTGTTCAGAAGCCCCACGAAGAAACTTCTTTCACGAATAAACTATTAATTTCTGGCATACCTATTAACAGAATTACCAGGCCAGTAATTTGAAGGCCAAATATAAAGCCAACCCAGAACCATTTCAACTTGAACTCTAATTTAAGATAGCACGTGCAAGGAACATATCTGAGAAAACGGATCCGAATAATTGCACAACTACGGGATCTAGACAACCAGAGAATGAATGCATATTTAGAGAACTGACGTATCTAGTATTCTAACGATTAATCCTCATAAGATCCATTAACAGATTGATCAATCAGCTACGTAACAGCCAAATAGCTTACGTATAGGAGAAAGAAAAGGAAAACATTTGAACCGCATGAAAGATCCTTATCTGAAAAGTATTTCCAAAGCGCTTCATTTATTCAACTAAATCACACTTGCTAGAGATGTTCACCCATGTTTACTAATACCAGATTGCTGAACTCAGTGTGCTATATTCCTAAGATGAATGAATTGCCTCTCTAATTTTCAAATTTTAACGCGTCCAGACAATAAGACGTACTCCTTTTCATTCTAAACTGATTGAGACCTTCTTTCCTCTATGAACAATTTATAAAACTATCACTCAGTAAGTCGTCCTAGAGCACAAGAGCCCCCTCTGCTCCTTCCCAACCTCTACCATTCAGAAAACAGAGAGCAAATAAAAGTATCAGGAATATATTCCTTCATGGTGGAAAATCTAACTAATGTGCTGCATATTGTTGTTTTGTTTATTTCAGATGAAGTAGACTTATAAGGACAATAAGGTCAAAAAGCTTCCAAACACATCTTAGCCTATCTTCTAACATATTATAACAGAAGCAATAAACTCCAAATAAGGAGCAAGGATCTTTATCCTCTAACTAACTGAACAAATATGGGTAAGATTGTTCACCTGGATGACATATACGACACCGTTTATTGTGTAAAAACTAGGCCTCAGCCCATCAGTAGATACAGCACGAGCCTGCTCAAATCGTACAAAGTAAATCAGTCACCACCTTCAAAACCTATAGCAAAACAAATCCTAACAAAAAGACTTTGGACCAACCTGGTAATAAATTTCTGCCCAGAACAACACCAGCAACGCATACGTAGTGAAAAATGCAAGACTTGGCATATCGAGCAATATGTGTTGAACAATCTACCAAAATGCAATACTATTATCAGGATATATTAGTTATAAGATTTCAGAAAAATGGCAATCGTATGAATTAAAGTTGATACCTCAGGATTCAACTTCTGAACGTCTCGACGGAATGCAAATACCACACAACGAACTAAACAAGCAATAAAACATAACATTATTCAGTTATTAACTCTCCAAATAGTATTTAAAAGTAAATTAATAGCCAAGAAAGAAATAATGCATGTGATACAGACCTCCATTGACCACGAAATTGAGGAAATGGAATACTTTTTGTGTCGTCCAACCATACTCGGGTACTCTCAATTGTATCCTAACCAATTGTACCTACAACAAGTAAACGATGGAACCTTCCTTCCATTAATTTATGGAAGAGTTTTCACAATCTATGCATGCAAAAACAAACACAAATTATCTTCAGTTAACATTCATAATTCAACACATAAATCAAGGGTATTCAAAACCTGCAAGAAGCTCAACAGAATGCGTATAAACCCCTAATTCAAATGCAATTACAGATATTCTAAAACAAAATTCATCTTACAGGTTTGGAAACTAGTTATTCACTCTAAAAAAAGTCGGAAAAATTTAAGACGGGTAATCGTAACAAACCTAATTAAAATAGTATTTTGCAATTTATCTCCATACCAATCATTACGAATCCCTAATGCAGCGGGAAAAATGAACAGGAAAAACACCGGGTGTGTAAAATTCGAAAATATCAAACACAACCATCACAAAATTCACAAATCACAATCGCCGAAAGGAGGAACGATAAGCAGCAACATGAAAAAAAAAATTTGTAGAAAGAAATTTACAAGAGCAACAACGGCGACGATCCCATAAAGCGCGGCGAGGACATGGAATATACGATCCTGCCAGGCGGGCGACTCGTTAACTACGTCCCACCAACTCGTAGCGGCCTTAAGGCGGAGCGCCACCACGGCCGCCGCCGCCTCCACAGAAGGGCCCACCCCCTCCGCCACCATATCAGACGACCGCCCAATCGGATAAAATAAAAAAAGGGGGATCGGATTTATCAAAAAGCTTTCTTCCAACTGCAATCACGGGGGGTGGAAGGGGGTGGAAGGAGATTCTCGATTCAAAAAGTTAGCAAGGGCGGTGGAAGGAGGAGCGGTGGAGAAGGTAGTTTATACGAAGCGTCAACACGTGGAGAAGAAGGCTGAGTTATGACGAGTTATGAATAAGGGAAACTCGGCCACCACTATTATTGTACAAATTCGGCATGTAGGCTGCTAAACACGTTTTACGGTAATACTAATTCCAATCTTGTTTTTTTATTTATATATATATTATAAAAAAAATTAAAACCTAATAAACGTAATAATCTAATAATCATCGCACCATATAAAATTGAAAAGTAACTCAAATCATATTACTGGAAACTAATTAAAAAGTAATATATATTGTATAATAAGGAATGAAAATATATTTTCAGAAATTAGTGAAGTACAATAAATTTGAATATTTAAGATTACTATTATTTATGTATTGATTTCTTGAAATTTATAGATATGAATATATTCGATTAATTGGGTCCAACAACAATTACATGTTATTTATTAAATGTGTACCTACTGCAAGATAGTATTTTTAAATTTTTAAATATTGCATTTTCCAATAGATAATTTTAGTTGTATAATTTAATTATTTTTTTAGTTATTTCTTTCAATAAAAGAGATGATTTTAAGGTGTTAATTTAAAATGCAAATTAAATTGTGCTTGAGGAGGTGGGTACGTGCTACGTATAATATACTTTAGGAGTTAAATGCAAAAACCACCCCTGTGTTAATCCTAAAGACCAAAAACCCCCCTGGGATAAAAAAAGTGACAAAAATCCCCCTGTAATCAATAGTCAAAGCCATACTCCCCCCTAACTTTTGTGCGTGCCATTCACTCGCCCAATGTGCGACTACTTGTGCGATTTTTATACATTTTGTGCGTGAAAAGACAAATTTACCCCTCTGATTCTACACTCATAAAACAATTAAACTATTTATGAATTTGTAATAATATTTAAATTCAAAAACAAAATGAAAAAATATGAATTATATTCTGGAGAACGGGAATGCGTATCTGGCGGCGGCGGATGCGGGCTTGTGAGCGGCGGGAAGCTTCTAGGCTCCGTCGCGGTGCAGTTGGATTTGAAGAGTATTCTGGAGAATATGGGGAAGCCGGTGATTCAAAACGGGTGGGTTATGATTTTCGGGTCGGGTGTGAAATTGCACTTGAATGTTAGGGCTGAACCCGACCCGAGATTCGTTTTTCTGTTCGACGGCGAACCGGAGTGCAGCCCTCAGGTTTTTCAGGTCAACGGCAACGTCAAACAGCCGGTTTTCTGGAATTTATAATATAATGAAAAAATACAAATTATATTTAAATAGATACAAACCACCCACCTTCCATAACCACGGCAATGGCAAACGGGAATGCGTATCTGGAGTTATACTCCATTTTTGGGGAAACCGGAGAAGATGGGATGCATCCGTACGGTGACGTGGCTGCTTGGCTGGTCGCCGGAGAGGGGTTTCGGTCCATGAACGGAGCCGGCGACGGCATTGGTGGGGTGGGGTGAGGTGCCCAGAGAAATAAAAATCAAAGTGTGTGTATTTGTGTGTCTGTGTGTTTTTTTCATTTGGGGAAGATGGCTTAATTGAAACTATTAGGGACTGAATTGAAAATTTTATAAACTTCATTTGGGTCATAAAATTTTAGATGTTGGACAGATTTATCTGAGGGTGTATTTGTCTTTTCACGAACAGTCAACGAATAAAAATAAAATGGGTCGAGTGTGCATGTTTGAACACTTATTAGGGGGGTTTTTGTCACTTTTTTTATCCCGGGGGGTTTTTTGGTCTTTAGGATTAACACAGGGGGGTTTTTGCATTTAACTCTATACTTTAGGGGTGTCAACTGTACTTGGCATATAATAATATTATATTATATTTCTTTTACAGGTTTTTATGAGAAGGTTCTAATCAAGAACATTTATTAATCTAGGTTCAAGTGTTTTATATATTTAATCAATAAGCTCATCATTTTAACATAAAATGATAAATGATAAACAAAGGTAAATTTAGTGTGGTAAAATTACAGACAATCCTCTAAACTCAATTCCTAATTGTAATCTTAATTTAATTCTGATTTCATCGATTTTGATCATAAAAATGCAATTTTGACTTTTTCCAAACATTTTTTTTTCTGCTATTTTTTTTCGTCACGGGAGATCGATGTTTTTTTCCCTAACCCTCCGCTGACCGTTTACAGTAACACTGTAAACACATTAATATTACTGTCTAGTATCGTAATATTAAATTTTTAGTGTTTTTTGTTTATCTTTGTCGACTGGTAAACATAATAATTTACTATATTATACAATAATTTATTATGTAATATAGTGATTTTGTTGTGTTAATATTACCGTACTAGATAGTAATATAACAATATTACTGTTTTCACGGGGTCAAAAAATGTTTCTGGAAAAAAAACGCCGTCGGAGACCGTGTTGGCCGCAGTTAACTACAATGGCGATCAAAATTAGAGTAAACATTAGGTTACGGGTCAAAATTGAATAATTTGCGAAGGGGTTAAATAGATGAAATTGGAGTATATTAAAATGTGAGGGGATATTTTAGTCATTTACACACATATAGTCTTTATCTGGACTTTTTTGTAAAACAATTTGTGAAGGTGGGCCTACATATGAATAAGTTGCCCATCATTAACTTATTTGCAAAATAATTTATTTGTAATACCCCTTCTTATAAAACATTCATAATGGAGGACCCAATTGGCTATTATTTAATATCGAGGATCTATATATAAATAATGAAATAACTAGGAGTGATGTGTAATTCTCAAAAATTGGAGGCTCAATTGGCTATTATTTCGCCGACCCCTTTTCCCTCTTTGTATTTAGGGCTCTTTCTTTCGGCAACCAAATTGATTTCAAAGACTACCGTATACATTGATTCACGAAAATTCATTAGCAAAATTCAGATTTTTTTTCTTCGAAAAATCGCCAATATATTGTTTTGGGTTATCTTAAATCGTTGGTAGACGAATGGAAATTGCGATTGATGAATGTTCCTCTATTGGATTGGGTGTGATGAGTACAGCTCCTCCAAGTATGGCTTCTTCTGCTTCGATCCCAATAGATTCTTCGAATATTGGTTTCCGGGTATGAAATTAACGTCTCTCTCTCTCTCTCTCTCTCTCTCTCTCTCTCTCTCTCTCTCTCTCTCTCTCTCTCTCTCTCTCTCTCTCTCTCTCTCGTGTGTATAATTTGTTTTCAAGATCTGACTTTACTTTATTTGTTATATGAATTCAGCTTTTGAAGAAGCAGGGTTGGAAAGAAGGGACTGGCCTTGGTGTTTCCCAACAGGTTTGTTTCATATATACATACATACTGTTTTGAAAAGTTACCCTTTTTATTGTGGATTTGCTATAATCTATTTTTTTAATTAGACTCTCTGCTAATATTAGGTTTTGTTTGCTTCATATGGGATTATTTTAATTTTTAATCTTGTGTGGGGTTTTCGTGTTAAAATTTACAAGGAAATAGAAAACGGATGAGTTGGTTGTACCTTTTCAGACATAGTTGCTAGCTCCTCGTATTGTTTTGCTTTTACAGAAATCTCGTCACCATTTGACGTCGTGATGATAGTGTTTGAGATTTTTTGTTTTATCGGTTCGGTTTTACGCAGTTCTTAGTGTAATGATGGGATTTTTTCTGGAACTGGTTGAAGTTCGATATCATGTAGAAAATAGTGATAAAAAAGATTCAAGACTTACGATCTCTCAATTAGTATTTTAACTACACTCATTATGTGTCTAGTTTGAGTATATTATGATGTCGAAATTTGTGGAAAATGTATCGAAATATTTTACTTGTATTACTGATATACATTATGACACGGCTTTTTCTAAAGTCGGGAAATTCTTTGACCAAATCCATGTGTAGTCAACTTAGCGATTTTCGTTGGTTTCGTCATTCTTTGGTGAGAACAGATGCCATTCAACTTGTTAAATTTCGAAAATAAATTGGTTAGCTATATTCTCTTACCACTGAACATATATATTTATTTTTCGTGCAAGTATGTGGATCTTATTCATTTACATTTTGCACACACGCTTATTATATGTTTGTTTAAATAGAATAAGCTCGTATGTACTCTCCTGACCGGTTTTCATTGTTCGATGCAGGGCAGGCTAGAGCCCATAGAAGCTTTCATTAAGAAAAATAAACGGGGTTTGGGAGCGGACAAACCGAAGAAGTCAACTGATCAACCGAAACCACATGATGGAGAAGATGCAAAAGTAAGTTTTGACTTTTCCTTGGAAGATTATTTTTGGTTTTTCGTTTAACTATGCTACTATATTTACTCTTCTGTAAAGCCTGAATGAATTTGTGTCACATGTTGTATGTATGAATTTGGGTAAATTACGGCCACCCCTGAGGTAAGGTTAAATTACGAAAAAACCCATCTTGTTTGGGTAATTTCAACCACCCTTGAAGGTAAGGTTAAATTACGAAAAGAAAACCCTCTTGGTTGGGTAATTTCAACCACCCCAACTATGAATTACACGTCCATCCTTATAGAGGCAAATTCAACAATTTTGTGGAATGTTCTCTAGTTAGTAGTTTGTACTCGTTTTGTGCAAATATGTAGTTTTTGATGCAGCACAATCCGATATTTACAAGCCAAGAGACACATCTTGTGATCATCTTGTTTCAAAATGTGGAGCTCGAATCGGGTAAAACGGATACAAATTGGAGAATATTGAATATAATCTAGAAGATTTCACTAAATATGACTTGTGGTGAACGTGTAAGAATATTCATAGTTGAGGGGTGGTTGTAATTACATAAACAAGAGGGTTTTTTTTCGTAATTTGACTCAGAGGTGGCCGTAATTTACACATAGATTTAATATGCAAGTATTAATTAGGCAAAGATAATTAGATTATCACATAAGGACTTATATATAGTAAAACTAGCATAAGTTATCGACCGAATTAACAATTGACTTAGTGCAGCTCTAATTGACATAAATCATTTTCAGGTGGCGAAAAGTAAACCAAAGCGCAAGTCGAAAAAGATGAGGAAGATTGAAGAGTTTGAGAAGCGGTTGCAAGAGCAGGAATTCGATCGCAATTTTTTCAGGGAATTCTGGCCGGACAATGTTTGATTTTTTTTATTTTTTATTTCCTTGAGTAAAAGCTTTGGACATGTACATACGTTCGATCTAGCAAAAAACACGAGGTTGTACATATTCGAGTTTACCAATTTTTGTTTACGATAATTCTATTTGAATGCCGTGGTTATTACTTATTACAAGTGCTTCAAATAGTTTTATGATTCTGTTTTTTTGCTCTTTCATAATTATTTGAAAATAATACAATGCTTTCAACCAAAGGTAAACTTTAGCCCAAATTTTCATATAACACAATTAATTAATTAATTAATTAATTAAGAGCAAATTACGGACATCCCTCAGGTAAATTATAACCACCCTTGATGTAAGGTCAAATTACGGAAAAACCCTCCTATTAGGGGTAATTACAATTACCCCTCAACTATGTATCTTCTTATACGCCCACTCTTATGGTGTCAAATTTAACATAATCTTCTAGATTCCGTGATATGTTTTCTAGTCTGTACTCGTTTTTATGCAAAAACACAGTTTTTTATGCACCACAATTTGATATATGTACAAGCGAAAAAACACATTTTATGATCATCTTATTTCAAAATGCGGAGCTCGAATGGATAAAACATGTACATACTTGAGAATATTCCATATACTCTAGAAGATTCCACTAAATTTGACACTGCAATGGTGGACGTGCAAGAAAATTCATAGTTGAGGAGAGATTGTAATTACCCAAACATGAGTGAATTTTTTCGTAATTTGACCTTACTTCAGGGGAGTGTGGCGGTAATTTACCCTTTACTAATTGAACGAGAGTAAGAGGGTTTTTTTCGTAATTTAACATTACTTGAGGGGCTAATCGTAATTTGCCAATTAATTAAATGATTAAGCAAAGACACCCTAATAATTAGCAGCTTATATTTGAAGGAGACGACCGCCACAAAAAGCTTCCATTTCCGCCCAACACAAAAAAAAAGAATGAGGAAAATATCGGGCCAATTGCTTTCGTCGAAGCCCATCTCACTCTCTAGGGCGGCGAAGCTCATCTCCCGCTTCGCCGCCGTCGATAACGGCTCCTCCCCCGTCGTCTCCTTGTACCTGCAGCGCACAGCCGACGCCTTCAATAACTTGGTCCAGTTCCACAGCAAGCGCTTGAAAACCGGCGATGTCGAAAGTAGTCCGGACCGGAATAGGGCCCCCAAACCGGCTGAGGACCGGCCGGAGAGGAATTCGGATGGAGCAGCTGCGGAGGATTCGAACGGCGGCGGAAACCCTAATTCGGTAGAGGTGCAGAATTCGACAAGTGAGGAGAAGAAAAGGAAAAAGAAGAGCAGGAGTGATTCTGTTGTTGACGATTCGAAGGAGTGTGTGGATGAGGTGCAGAATCTGCAGAATGGAGAGAAGGGGGAGATGAAGAAGAAGAAGAAGAATAAAAATAAGAAGAGTAAGAGTGCTGAAGTTGGCCCGAAGGCGAATAGCATCAGTAATCCTGAAATTGAAGTTGAATATATGCAAATTGAGGAGAAGGAGCAGACGAAGGAGGAGAATACGAAGAAGATAAAGAAGAAGAAGAGTCACTCTGCAGTTTGAGCGGTCGAATTCGAGGGAAAAAAGATCCGATTTTTAGCAGCTTCTGTGAGTTGTATACTATTCCATCTATGCATTGTGTGCTGGCTTATTTTAGATGTTCGATATCTGATTGGTTTTTGTTTTCCGGCTGCTGGAGTTTCTTGTCTTGGAGGGCACTTGGCCCATATATTTTGATTTTCTATTAATTGATATTTCTTGATTTAACTTAATTGCTGTGTTATTGAAATGCATATATAACTTGAACGAAAATTTGACGATAGTTCGTTGTTATAATGTCGTTCTTGAATAGTCGTTGGCTGTTAACTGTGAAAATGTTATGCATTGTTATCGTGAAGCTGAAGTGATTACTTAGGAGTGGTTTCAGTTGCACGGTTTTGCGCGAAGAGAAATGCGCCCATTTCTAGTTTATGATGTCTTCTACTTAAACAGTAAAACTCTTATGAGGTGTTTTCTTTTCCTTTATTTCCGAGATAGTGGCATTGATCGAACATCTTCTTCATATATGAGACTTTGGAAAAGTCGTATAATTTTCGTTCTTCCCTTTATTGAGGCATTGTCTTAAGAGCGGGAACAGAGGTTATTCTGTTATCTTAACACTTGTTGCCCACGAACTTCTTATAGAGTTTATTGATGATTCAAATGAATGAGTTACGGGAGTATGATTGAAGTTCTCGTGCTATTATTTTCTTACAGAAGTTACTTTTCCGGGATAATCGATGTGTGAATGCAGTTTGTAGAGATGGGAATGATCTTGTGTCTGTATCGGAAAACGATACTTATTTGTTGGAACTGGTTGAACTAGTATGCAGCAGTTAGGAATTTAACGGTGGTATGGCTTTTGTTTGCGACAAACTGACTATAGAACGATAAGTATAAATTACGAGTAAATAGTATTTGTCCCTTTTCGTAGATTTCTCTCCGAGCATGAATCTAGAGGGAGTGATATACTAGTATTTGTCCCTTTTCGTAGATTTCTCTCCGAGCATGAATCTAGAGGGAGTGATGTACAGAGCTCTGGTTTGTGATTTTTATACTTGTTGATGGGAAATTCCAGCCTGTGGTTGTTCTACATGTTCCAATGATGTATTTGAGAGTAGTTTATACAAATGTTGGTTTTTTACGTGGAATTACTGTATAATTTAATATTCCATTTTATTAATAATCTTGTTAAAATAATATTTTTAATTCATCCTGATTTGGAGACAATGTGGTAAATTTATAAGATAATACATACCTTGGGTAGATTGAACGGAAACGCGAGGTAATGTCATTGCACGCGAGTAGGTGATCTGGGTCGGAGTCGATGTCACGTAGAGATGAACATCTAAACCTGCAAAACTAAGACACGTGTACTAAGATGGATGACAAATCGAGTCTTTTAGGTGTCCCAAAGGCCCAAATACTCAATAGGTTGTTGAGTCGACCCAATAAAGTATATCAGACATACATTTTTCGATTAATTTGTAAGTATTAATAAAAGATGATCTAATTGTCACCTCATTCAATCAAAACATTACTTCTTCACAACATTTTCAACTGAAGTGATCCAATTTCATCATCTCATTCAAAATCGTCGATGTCTTGCATCATGATAATTCGACATTGTAACGATTCATTCAAACTTTATAAGATGATATATATTAAATTATCTACAATCTACTATTCCGTTAAATTTATCGATTTTTTTGTTGGTCTCTGATGTAATAATTTATAGATGTTTAACTCAAACCTATTTTGTCTCCAAAAAAAAAATAAAGGGTAAATTACAAACACCCCCCTGAGGTGTGGTTAATTTAAAAAAAAATCCCTCTTGTTTGGATAATTACATGTACCCCTGAAAAAACGCTAGACAACCCTAAAAAAAACCTAATGGTATTTCTGTAATTATTTATTTTTAATATTTTTCTATACTAATTTTCAATAATTATCAATCTCCTATTTTTCATCATTATATCTCAAATCTTAATATATAAAGATAGAAATTCGATTTGTTAAATGTAAACCTATATATTTGGATAACAAATCTTAATATGTAAGATTTAAAAAAACTAATATTATATAAAATATGAGCAATACTATATTATTAATTTTTACTATGTTAATGTACTATATTTTCTTATTATGCATTAAATTAATTTTTTTTTCACTTTTGAAATAATATCCCGTGCATCGCACGGGGAAAAAAAATGCTAGTTTCATCTGAAAAGTCAAGTATATTAATTTACCGAGTTTTAAACCTACGTCTATTTTGTCTAGTAAAAAATAAGTATATTAGGGCAGGGGGTCCAATTTTAATTAATTTATAAAAATCAAATTTGTTTCAAAAATTATACTTGGTTTATTAAACGGAAAATTGTAGCTGTGGGGGCAAAAAGATAAGGTTTAAAAACTTCGAGGACCATCAACAAATTACGGAAACATAGTTGGCTTCTTTGAGGGCAAATTTGTATTTTGCACCTCTGTGTGTTCTTCAATCCCCCCCTCAACCCAAATTCCACTCTAGACGCAGCAATTACCGCCGCCGCCGCCACCATACGCAGCAATTACCGCCGCCGCCGACGACACCAGCCCCCCAACAAGCACCTCCATAGGCGCACACGTAGCAATCCGCCATGGCAGATTCACGTAGAGAGAGAATCAAGGAGGAAACAGTTCGGAAAGCAGTAAACGCCCTCCTCAAATGGAGGCAGAAGAAGCTGCAATCAAACTCCGACCACGAAGAAGAAGAAGAAGAAGAATCAGAAGGTGATGATTTCATATACCTCTCACTAACCCTAAAAAAAGTGCCACCAAAAACCCTAACTATTGCACCCCACCGTATACCCCTCCGCCACTCTCTCCTCCCCGAACACCACTCCACCTTGAATCTCTGCCTCATCGTCGACGGCAAAAAAGTCACCGCCGAATCCGCCCTCAAGGCCCTCGCAGCCCAAGGCGGCGAACCCTCCGTAAACCAGGTTCTCAAGCTTTCGAAGCTCAAATCGGATTACAGGTCCTTCGATTCAAAAAAGCGCCTCTACGATTCGTTCGACGCGTTTTTCGCGACTGAAAATGCGGTTCCTCTGCTCCCCAAGGTTTTGGGGAAGGTTTTCTACAAGAAGAAGTCGAAGATTCCCGTGCCGGTGGATTTGAGAGCTGATTGCAGTAACTTGGAGGAGGAGATCGAAAGTGCTTGCAATTCGAGCTTGTTGTGCTTGAGCGCCGGGACCTGCAGTGCGGTTAGGGTTGGGAGGTGGGGGGTGACGGAGGGGGGTGAGATTATCGAGAACGTGTATGAGGCGATCGATCGTGTGGTTGGGATTGTTCCGAGGAAATGGGCTGGAATTAAGTGCTTTCATTTGAAGTTTTCGGATTCTTTGGCACTGCCTATTTACGAGTGTTTGCAGCCTGGTGGTGAAGACGATGGATCTAGCTTGGTCGGAGAGAAGAGGAAGAGGGGAGTATTGGATTCTGCAAGAAAGAAATGATCGAATGATCGAAAAAAAGAAACGAAAAAGAAGTTGCATTATCTCATTCAATTGCATTTATGCAATTCTTGTTTGCATAGATCAATCGAGGAGTGAATGGCATTCGATGGGATTGGACTTTTAGTTTTCGTTGTGATTTGCTTTTTTTCTTTTTCTTTTTTTCGTTAACTTGCTGTAGGATTTTGGATGGTTGGCTCGTATTTTTGAATAGTAGTTTATTGATTGAGAAGAAAACAAATACAATGCAGGAGGACTACCCAGTACCGAATTCGTTACGCTGATAGGGCTATTCTCAGTTGGTCTAATTATAAATCAGAATTCAAACTCGAAGTTAATGTTTGTTTTTATGATTATGTTTTTGTCCGAATCGGTTACGGTGATCGTGTGATTGTAGCCAGTATATATAACGTGTGAAAAAAGCCGATACTGATCTGATTCAATACGTTTCATCACTTGTTCGTGAAAACCCTTTTTCGTTTTTTGTCTTTTTTGGTTGGAAATTTGCAAAGATTTCGATTGTGAAAGACCTGGCAAGTAGAATAGTCATGTCAAATTTGGTTGGAAGGATGAAACTTGGTACCAACTGTAATTAATAAATAATCATAATGAATAAATACAAAGTATATATAGATGGTGAAAAAAATGTATCAAAAATTGAGGGTTGATTATATCTAAGAATATGACAATACTACTACTGCATCATTGAATTGAATAAATGATAAGAATTTATGTGTGGAGAAAATCATGCAGAAATCTCTGATGTGTATTTAGCACTTTCTTTCACCATAGTCTTGACAAATAGTTCCCCAGCTCTGTACGAAGATCGAACCTAGAAAAGAAAAAACAAAAACCAAATCCAAAAATTCATGACCGAGTTACAGAGGTTAACGAAGAACACAACTAACTATGAAGTTCTTTATGTAATAAGTCCAACACTCCAATAGAAAGAAGGGTCTTGTATAAAACAAGAACATTAAATGGTGATTTGGGTTATAAAAGTTTACCAAGGGTCCACTCGCGACATAACGGAAACCGATCGATTCGCCGTAATCTTTCCACAAGGCAAATTTTTCAGGGGTAACATACTCCTTCACCGTAAGATGCAGTGGAGTAGGCTGCATAGTTAGAATGGATCGTAACAATTTGACGTTAATGCTCGGATAGGCTTTAGATTATAAGAACTTAGGAACTATAAAATCTCGAACAAAATTACAAGGCCAAGTCATAATGGAAATAGTAACAAATAGATAAAAAGACCCACAAATGTAAGAATCGGATCGACAATCATCGCGCTTGTACTTCCGTGTTTTTTCTAAAGATCGTTTATTTACTCTGAGAAGTATGTATTAAATAGAAAAAGTAATGCACATTAGGTCACCTGTAAATACTGTCCTAGCGTCAAAATGTCAACGCCAATGTCTCTTAAGTCAACCATGGCTTCCTTTAACTCATCGTCAGTTTCACCGAGTCCCAACATAATAGACGATTTTGTTATCATCCCTTCCTTGCTGAGCTTTGCATGTTTCAGCACAGATAAACTTTGCTCGTACCTGTAACATTTAACCACAAAAGGATTGTCACATGTCAATGTAATTGGAGACTCGTCTCGTTTAGAGGTCCATCCAGCAAAATCGAATAAGAATTGTCTGAAGACAAAATGCTACAGTCAAAATCAGTTTAGGTGAGGTAGTCAAATATCCAAATTTAAGGGACTTCGATAAAATGACCAGATTTATTGGAGCATCGACTAAGGATTGTTAAAACATTTCTCCACAAAATGTACTTTTTTTTTTTTTTTTATTTGGTGAAATGAAATGAGCGACAACGAATAGCAACTTACCCCGCCCTAGGATCTCTAACGATACGCTGTAGTCGTTTCACAGTTTCGACATTGTGAGCAAAAACATCTAAGCCTGACTGGACAAGAGTGGATACAGCCTCTAAGTCACCTCGAAAATCAGACGTCAAACACTCGACCATGATTTCAGGGTTGAGTCTCTGCCAAAAATAACAATACTTCAAGTTAGATTACATGTACTCCTTATAGTAATCTTAGCACAGATATGACATGTGTTTCATGTTCGTGAAACATTAGTATGAAACATAGTTACAAATTTCCCGAGAGTCTAATCATAAAAATTTGGGTAAATTACAACCACCCCTGAGGTATGATCAAATTACGAAACCGCCCCTCTTGTTTAGGTAATTACAACCACCCCTCAACCATAAAATTTCTTATACGTTCACCCTTGCGGTTTCAAATTTAGTGGAATCTTCGAGATTATAGGGAATATTATCACTTTTGTTCCCGTTTTATCCCATTTTAACTCCACATTTTGAAGCAAGATGATCATAATATGTGTTTTTTGGCTTGTCTATATCAGATTGTTGTGCATCAGAAACTAGATTGTTGTGCATCAGAAACTGTATTTTTACACAAAACGAGTACAAACGAAAGCACATTCAACGAAATCTAGATGATTATGTCGAATTTAAGAGTGGAGGTGTAAAAAAAAAAATCATAGTTGAGGGGTAGATGTACTTATCCAAACAAAAGGGGTTTTTTCGTAAATTGACCATACCTCAGGGGTGGTTGTAATTTACCCTAAATATTTATATCGTGCATCAAGAAGCATGTAATGTATCTCATTTAGATCAAAAGGAAATATCCAATCACAGAAACACGAAAATAACCTTCATGGCTTTGACTGTTTCGGCAAAATGACCACTACCACCATCAGGCAGATCGTCTCGGTCAACACTGGTTAGAACAATATAATCCACACTGAAAAAGAAAAGAAAAACAATCAATCCAACATATACCAATACGAGGTGTTCTCTAAAATGATTCGTTGAGTAGTAGTCATACAGTATAAATGGGGAGATTCTTGTATTTGCTAAAGGAGATGTAACATTTTGAATGCGACATCCATTAATCTATTAACAGTGAAAATTGAGATAATATGGTAGCGACCATCAAATGCCAAAATATGCATAGCTTCCTTTAACACTAAAAAAACGTTAATAGCCCTTTCGAGTTTTGACCATTAAATTTCGGATTCAAAACAAGAACTCCAGTAGCAAGATCTACATAACTATACAATAGTAGTATTGTTCGTCATCGAAAATGACAGTGAGTGCAGAATTTGCCAAACTCCTGTAAGCACTCCTCACCGCCTATCTTCTCTTTCTATCTTATTCCCCCTTGTTTCCTCTTAATTCCGATAAGACCCGTTATTGCCAATCCTTTCTAAATTACAGTGGCGATAAATCAACCCATCTACCAAAAACTAAAAAAGTACTATATTACTGAAAAAAAGTATGAGTTGAACTCTTGACCTCTGTCAACGTAGATACATATCATCTCACGGACTCTAAATGCAATATTGACAAGACGACCTACTCAATGTGTAATAAACTCTTCAAAACTGGCTCCCCCACAAAATGATCGATGGAGGTTTTATAAGTTCCTTCAACAGATAGGCAATCCCTCACATAATCCAATTTACGGCCCCCGACTCATTCCACAAGCCCAAATCTACCCAAGTACGCGTATTAGAAAGATATCAATTAGACCATGTGTGAAACCTTGGTTTTGCCGATTAACGTCATTATGCACTAGCCAGCCAACTTAGCAAGTATATAAGTTATTCAAGGTGTTCTAAGTTCGGTATACAGCTCTGATTAAGATATTCTTGCTTGTTTTATGGCTTTGTCTGCAAACTCATTTTCAAGAAGATGCAAATTCTGCCACCAAATTCATAACCAAATCAGAAACAAAAATGAGTTTGCAATAGAAGAAACTAGTACCCCCAGCTGGCAATGGCCTCGGCGGTGTTGTAAGGCTCCATGGGATCAGGAGGCGCCGGGTTCCGACTAGTCTTGACGGCGCAGAAGCGGCAACCCCTCGTGCAGGTGTCCCCGAGCAGCATGATAGTGGCGGTGGCAATGCCATCTCCGCCGCCGTTCCAGCACTCCCCAATGTTGGGGCACTGCGCCTCCTCACAGACGGTGTTGAGTTTGAGTCTCGACAGAGACTCCTTCACCTCCTCGTACTTCTCCCCCTGAGGCGCCTTCTGCCGGAGCCACGCGGGCTTCTTCGCATTCGGGTCCCGGCCCGTGTGAGGCCCCACCCCGCCCGGGTAGGGCGGCCCGACCCGAACCGCCGCCGATTTAGGCTCGAGCTCGAGGTGCGATTCGCATCGGGCGGTTGAATTCGGAAATTTGGGGCTCCTTGTAGGGTTTTGCGGAGGTCTGAAGGTGGGGAATGGAGATGGAGGAGCTTTGGAAATACATTGGTGGATCATTTTTTATTTTGGGAAAAATTTCTTGATGCGAAATTGGAAAGAGTGGTGTTGTAATTGGGAGTTAGAGGTGATTATGATTTTTGCAGCGGCGGAGGAGTCGAAGAAGTTATTTGTGCTTCCGCCATTGGAATCTCCGTCGGCGGCTTAATTCAACTGCCGTTGGACTGACCATCTACTTGGCACTGTGGGAGCGTTAGTTTAGATGTTGTTCATTTTGACCCGGTATTTATACCTTTATTCAATTTTGACCCCCATGATTTGGATATTACGATCTATTGAAAAATAACCCATATGCTTGAATAATTATAGTCACTTCTCAACTATGAATCTTCTTACACCGTTACACGTTCAGTGATATATTAAATTTAGTGAAATCTTCTAGATTGTGTAGAATATTCTTTAGTTAGTACCCGTTTTACCCTATTCGAGCTCCACATTTTGTAACAAGATGATCATAAAATGTGTGTGTGGCATAAAATAAAACAAGTACAATTGAATTTGACAATATTAGAATGAACGTGTAAAAAGATTCATACTTGAGGGGTGGTTGTAATTACCCAAATAAAATGAGATTTTCATAATTTAACATTACCACAAGGGGTGGCCGTAACAATATCCATTGAAATTGTTTGCAAAATGGTTCAATTGAGATGTAGTTGATAGTTTGGTTGCTTTCTTCTGTAGTGAGTTCATCATTTGTACTTTAATTTTTTTTTACTATTTTTCTTTTGGTTTTGCTTTTAATGCAAATATCTGTAGTGAGTTCATCATTTGTGTTTCAGAGCTAAATACAGTTAATTTATAAACTAAAGAACCACAGTTAAGGTAACTCAATAGCAATTACAGCACGCTTGGAAATCGAGATCTCAATTATTGAAGAGCAATCTGCTCCGAAGATTCCGTTTGACAAAATTCGAAACATCAAAGCTAAGAAGACCCCTCATAGTCCAGCAGCAACAAAAATCGAAGAAACCTTACAAAACTTTTTCCTACAAGGTATCGAACAAAATAACTGCAAACATCGCCTAGATTACCTTTATCAAGACGAATGAGACGATTCATCGCTTGACTCCGGTGCATCTGTGCCGTCGATCATTTTCTCTAGTGAATCAAGATCGCCGGCTTCTGAAACAGCGTGGAGACGAAGTTTCTCAGCATCTTCACTGAAAAAAGGAAAAGAAGGAGACGCATGTTATTAGCACATATTGCGATCGCGCAGAGTATGTTT
This sequence comes from Erythranthe guttata, assembly GCF_056151865.1. Lineage (NCBI taxonomy): Eukaryota > Viridiplantae > Streptophyta > Magnoliopsida > Lamiales > Phrymaceae > Erythranthe > Erythranthe guttata. Next base: position 3,427,942 of record NC_142537.1, on the reverse strand, counting down.
GTGAAAATTTTAAGGAAAGATACTTACTCTGCAACCCCAAATATCTCTTTTACAGTTAAAGAGCTGTCTTTTGAACCGAACTCAGGCAGCTGCTCCATCAGACACAAAAGTATGATCAGCCAACGTGTTAGTAAAATAAGGTTAAGAAATAATCAAAGTTGCCTGGATATGACATTATAGCATCTCACTTAGGTCTATACGGTTTTGATTTTCAAAGTTCGGTAAAACTAGCCCTAGCCCTAGACCTCTGGCTACTACGAACCGAAACATGGACGGGACCATTGGAGATTACGAAAAAGCCCTTACGTAGAAAATTTCCGGCTATTCTCTCAGCATACTAAAAAGGGCTTTATTTCAAACCTTTTCCATTGTTCTGTCGACACAGAAAGAAATGAGTGTGCATAGATATGAATCATTTTGGAAGTTCCATCGTTCTCCAAGAAATCAAAACCAATAGAATATAATTAGATTGTTCATCTGCCAAAACATGGTATCAAGATCGAGCGGTGCGATGAAATTGAGTGAACATTCTAGTTCACTAGACATTGTTAAGGGAGCAAGACATTCAACTTTGTTACGGGAAACCTACTCATTCTTACACACTTCTAACAATCCTAAGACATATTATATATTCCCAGAAAAAAAAGTGTTAGATAATATATATATATATATATATATATATATATATATATATATATATATATATATATATATATATATATATATATATATATATATATATATATATATATATATATATATATATAATCACAATCGTGTTTGACTAACCTAATGAAATGCTATAGTAAGTAGAGAGAAGAACCTTTACCTCAGACAAATAATAAACCTTCCCAAAAAGAGCTTGCACGGCAAGTTTTCTTTTGAAACCGGTTTCTGAATATCCTGACATATCCATGACCACCGGACCTGAAAAATTCATGCATGCATGTTATAAGCTAGTAAAACATGTCTCAACGAAACTACTGTTGTCATAAATCTATTTCAAATTCCACTTGAGAATTCACTCATTCATAGTACTAATTCTGCAAATTTATACAATTTTAATACAAAACAAACATTGGAAAAGCGTGAAAATATCATTCGTGCTACCTTTGTCTTTCACTATCCTTCTTGAAATGTCATTCAAAATGACAGCTACTTGAGAATCATCCAACATTAGTTTTTTCCTGAGCTGGATTAAGTTAGATATCAAATCTGGATCAAATGGCTTCTCGTTCAACACATAGCGAATGTATTTCCGTAAAATCTCCTCCGTGTCAAAACCTGTCTGGAAATACAGCAATGTGAGACCAAGACTACAGCACTTATGAAACAAATTTTACAAAAATCTAGATCCATGAAAGTTCGTATAAATATTCAGATCACATGAAAATCACCTCAAGTCATTGCAAGGCAAGGTCCAATAATAAAAGCAAATAAGGATTTTATTATTCTTAAGTATGATTGTTCATGGGTCAGATTGGTTGATTACCCAACCAACCGACTTTTACTAACATCCAACACTATTATGTGCCCGACTTTTATAGGTTGGGTAACATATGGCAAACGAGTTTGTCGGCTGCAAATATGGAGGCATGGGTTGATTGCAGTATTGTAAGCCATTTTTTGTTATACACATATTCAAATATTGTATTTTTTAATTTAGTATTAATAGTTTTTATTAAATATACCTTCTTGTTTTTAAATAAATAATAATGGCTAAATAAATTTATAATTAATTAACTAATTAAAATTTATCAAACAAAGTTATAAAAAAAAAGTTGATTGGCTGAGTATTATCAGACTTTTTAAGATTTCAGCAACTACCAAACAACCCACCTATACATTGGTCGGTTGAAATTATCGGCCCGACTTCATGGGTCGGTTGGTGGTTGATTTTCAGCCATGATTTATGGATTGAAATAAGCCGGTTATCTGAGTAAAAAACAACCCATGAACAACCCTATTCTTAATCATATCAAAATAAATGGTGAATTTAATTTAAATTGGTTTCACAGTAAAATTTTAGGGAAAATGAAGAATAATTTCGTAAATGTCGCTTCTGAGCGATGATACAAACAACGGCTGATTTTGACCTTTTGAGTGCTCAGCCCAAATACTTATTCAAAAAATCACCAAAAGTAAAATAAACTATTCATTAAATAGTTATAACAGGTCATACGCATCTAAGTCTACAACAAAGAACTTATTAATGATTCCTCGACTAGATCAAGATCAAGGTTTTAAGGCATGTCTGCGATATAGTATGACTTACCTTTTGCATCAGTCCCTTTAAATCTGATTGGTCCACTTCATTCATTCCCTTCTCGAACAGTTCATCTATTGACTTGCATATCACAACATTTTTATTGATCTGAAAAAAGAATTGCCTTTTGTCAAGTAACTAATCATACGATAAAATTGTTTTACAGAGAATTATGATGACACAGTACGATGAAACTTAATTACGATAAAATACCTCCGGATAAAAAAAAAGGTGAATTCAATTTTGACAACTGCGAGTTCCCCATAATACGAATTTAGTTCTTCGGCTTTAAGCTTAAGCTAGTACTAGTTAGAACGAATGCCAACAAATAAACACATTCAAACAGCTTTGGGAGACCAAATCGAGGATTTGTAATGGATTTATATTTGCATTTCCTGTGTTCACGTGATAGAAATCTCAGTCCTCGTGCACTATCAACGAGTATAAACAATCGAGGCACAACAAAATTACTCTTACATCGAGCTTGTTAAATGATTACATGATAAGACAGAAAGAACGCGCAATTTGAGCTATTTGTTGAATTACTATGGTAAACATCAAATCATTGGGTTATCCGAAATCTTTCCCTCAAATCCTGACTTCAAATCCAAATCATTCCATCTAAACCTAACCTTAGTAACCTAATTATTTCATCCAAATACCCCTAATATACAAATTCAAAGCATTGTATCTATCATATGTATTGAATTGGCATATTAAAAAAAGGGCAAGGTAATACGAACCAGCTGGCGGCGTTTCTCCCTCGGCGAACCGAATTTGCGGACGGTCTTAACAAAGGCAATGACGAAAGTGACGCCGAGATAAGCCAACGGCACGGCCAAAACCCACGGCAGGGAGCTCCGGCCAACGCGTGGGCCGGGAATTGCCTGATTGACGGAGCCGGTGAACTCGACCAAATCCAGAGCCTTCTCCTGAATCCACGGCAAATCCTCCTCCACTTCCTCCTCCTCCTCCTCCGCCGCCGGTTGTTCCTTTTTAGTGGAAATGTTGCTGCTCTTATCGCTGTTCGGCAATGCTCTGGCTAAAATTGGGCGGGAGGGCGAAGAGGATGTTAAGGAAAACGATAAAGGTGAGGAAAATTGAGAGATGTAGTTGCGTCTGTGTTTGGGGAAGAGATAATTATCGACGTTTTTGGAAGTGTAACAGGAGCAGCAGGTGGCGTAGAGGCTGCCGGTGGAAGTGGCCATAGTCGAATTTGGAGCTGGTTTGTAGGATTGGTTCGGCTGAACACGGCGGCGGCGCGGCGGCGGCTTTGGAGTCTGGACAAAAGCTCCGACCGGGGCGATAAAGGCAGAGAAGGGGCACACTTACAAATAATCTCATTTTACTTGCTTCTACTATTTGTAATAGGCTTAATCCCACTTTGCACCCTTGAAATAGAGTCTTTTGGCACTTTGCACCCTTACAAAATAATAATAGCACTTTGCACCCTCAAAATACAATATATCATTCACAAATACACCCCGAATTGAATAATAAAGGCAATTCTGTTGGGTTTTTTTTAATTTTTTATTGTTTCGGGATGCAAAATAATAAATTGAATTATTATTTTCTTCAACCTCCAACCTAATTTTGAGCGCACAAAGTGTGAAAAATAAAAATCACACCGAATTATTAAAAAAAAAAAGAAAAACTATATAAAGTAAAATAAATAAATTTGTATCATTAAATTATTCGATTGATGGATCTTTTATTGTAACTGATAGAAATATTATACAAAATATTTGGAAGAAAATATGATTTTTAGATAACTTGATAACGAAATAGCTGAATGATTTTTTTTCGTAAAATATATTTTATTTAAAGTGGCATAAAATATTAAACAATAAACATATGATTTTCATTCACAATGCACCCTTATTAATTGTTTTAACTTTGCACATGTATTAAGAATCTCAATAAATGTGTTTGATTTAAAAAAAAATACATCATAAAGAATAAAATAACCTTGGTCATTTAATAATGTGATAAAAAATATTTAGATTTGAATTAACAATATTAGAACCCGACAAAATGCATTTTAAACAGTATTGAAAATCTAAAGTGATCGATAATATGAAACAAAAATATAAAAAAAGAAAAGAAAATAGCTACTACAAAACAAATGAAGTAATTTGTAACTGTGGGTATAAAACGTTATTTAGTAAAACTTGATGGACCAAAATGCAATATAAGAAAAGCCCATTTCGGAGCCGGGCAGCGGGTCCTACCCGCTTCCGAATACGGTAACCTATATATACACACACAGTAAATAGTGCTGCCCAATGCTAGGGCTCAGGGTTCAATATATTATTTATTCACCTATCTAAAAACATTCTAAATCTTCTTCTTTCACCAGCTGTTCGTTCGATTGTTTCGTTGAGCCCCAATCTTTTCGCCCATCTCAATTAATCTATTTGTACGCAGAATTTCAATTCAATTCAATCTATTGCATGTTTGTCTGGAAAAGTTTGTATCGCCATTGATGAAATGTATTCGTCTCGAGGAAGCAATGTCTATGGCCAACAACAACAACAACAACAACCCTATTCTTCCGAATCTTCCTACACCCCTCAGAATGTACGATGAGATGAAACCCCCTCTCTGTTTTTTTTTTTAAATTTTACTGAACGAATTGAGGTTTTGATGTGATGGTTAATGTTGCCGTTTGAAGGTGTGTTACGCTGTGTTTATCTATTTGACTTTTTAATTTTTTTTTTAATTTTGGGTAGGTGGGAGCCGCAAACCTAATTGGGGGAGGTCTTCAAGAAACAGATTTGAGTGGGTACAGAGCTCATGGGCATGTTCATGGGCGCCCATCGGCAGCAGCTGCGGCAGCGGCTGTGCCGACTCCACAACATTACGCAGGGCAGTATAGTTCACTATATGGTTCTGCCACACAACAGGTTGTGTTTTAGCCCTAATTTTACCAACTCTTTTTTCATATTTAGAAACAATATTTTTATCAAATTCCGTGTTTTAAGCTCTTATGATTTGCAAACATATTTTTATCTCTTGTTTTGATTAGAAAAAAAATGTGTCTTTACTCGAATTGGAACAGATAAGTTATTGAACAAATTAAGTTTATCAATGTTTTGAATAAACTGATGGAATCTTTCGTGTTTTCGTGGCTGTGATTTGGTTAGCTTTTTGGGAATTGTGTTTATAACCTATGAAGCGTGCAGTAATGCGCAGAAAATTGCTTTCACCTTGTACAGCTCAAGGGTTCTCATCTTCTTCTCCTTGTATTGTATAACAATTGTTATTATATGTTAGGTTTTTTTTGGGAAAGAAAAGTTTTCAACACACAACTAATTTCATTAGTAATATCTTGCCTTGATTTCTAATGAATTATGAATGTTGGCGGTATGTTAAGATATCTGTATCCCTCAGTTGAAATGATTGATCAAATTTTCATCTGTTGCGACTTGCGAAACCTAGGAAACCATAGCGTATATTTTGAATGTTGGGGATATATGTACTCTTCCAAGTGAACACAACATTTTGGGATATTAATCTTCTGGTGACAGATTTCTCCATGCTTATGCAGTTTGATTGGTATATTAATTATTAAGACCTGTGTTAATTCTTAATGCCTGTTGTCTGTTTTTCTTTGGGAGTATATTGACTCCAATCCATACATTGAGTTGGAATATCTATACTTGGTTTTGATCATATTCTTCATTAGCTCTAGGATCTTTTCCCTCACTTAAATTATCCTTTTAATATTGCAGTTTTTGGTTTACAAAGCTTTAAAATGCAAGTCTATCATCTGATGATTGTTTGACTCTTTTCAGATCTCTCCAATTGGTGCAAAGGGGTCTGTAACAAATGCTTTTGAAGGCCGGAGTAATTATGGATCATCCATGCCAGAGTCACCTAAGTTTGCACCTAATGAGTATGTTTCATCATCAAGTCGTGGCTATGGTCAGAAAGTTGATCAGTTATATTCTGATAAGACATCTGAGTATCCATCAGTTGACAGACGCCAATACGGTGACCGCCACAGTGCATATCTTGGGAGAGATTTACCGGGTGACACAGCTAATAGATATGCGGAGTCAGTTGCTTTTGGGCGTGAACATCAGGTATGGGACCATGTGATGTACATCTATCTGTAAGCCACATATGGCATATGTTTCATTTCCTCTGTTCTGTGCATGTGTTTTTTGTTATACCTTTCAAATGAGATTTGTAATTTTATATGGAAATAGTGATTCTATATTTTTTCAGTCTATTTATGACCGTTTGGAGCAAACAACAGCTTCTCGACAAGAAGAAATGCTAAAGGCTCGTGCACTGCATGCTGCGTCTGTCGAAGGAGGACCTAGGTACGATAAGCTGATACAAGTTTTAATGTATATGTGTGACATTAGTCTTAGTAATTTGCTTTTTCCAAAAGGTAGGTGTCAATATTTTACTTAATCAATCGTGCACCTATAATGAGCATAAATTCTTCTGAAACTGAACATGGCTTATCAATGATTTTTTTGCTTATGAGTGGGGACTTGAGGGAATACTGAGTTCTGTGACGGTGGACTTGCGCGCACAGCATTCTGTGTAATTTCATTAAATAGTACTCTATCTAGTGCAATGAGTAACAACAAATTTCTGGCAGACAAGCTGATTATCTTGCAGCAAGGGCCACCGTACGTCATCCTGCCCAAGATCCTATCACCTACGGTGGGAGAATCGACCCCGAATCACTTAACTTATCAATGTTAAGTGGCTCTTCGTATATCGGGAAACATACTGCATCAATCTTAGGAGCAGCTCCACAGATTAGTGTTGACGATCTCATTTATGCTCCCTCAAATCCTGGCTATGGAGTGAGTTTGCCTCCTGGTAGGGATTATGGAACTGGGAAGGGGCTTTATGGAACTTCACGAGAATCAGATTATCCAACTAGCATGTTAGGACCTGCAAGTCATCTGAGGCTCGATGGCCGGAAAGATGACAGAGCAACATATGGCAGGGAACTGGAACTGGAACGTAGAGAGAATGATAGGGATTACTTGCGCGAGCGAGAGAAAGATAGAGAAAGGGAGAAGGACCGGCTACGAGAACGAGAGCGTGAACGAGAGCGTGATCGCGAACGAGAGCGTGAACGAGAAAGAGAACGGAAAAGAGAACGTGAAAGAGAACGCGAAAAGGAACGTGAAAGGGAGCGGGAGCGGGAGCGAAAGGAGAAAGACAGAGAACGAGAGCACAAACGCAGACTTGAACTGAAGCATGAACAAACTCCTCCTCGAGTCTCGAGGGACCGCCAAGGTTCCACTTTGCCGAAGGATGTCAAATCTCTACGACGAGAGTCCCCCCGACGTGAAGTGCTGCATAGGTGGATCCATTTAATTGTATCTTGTATTAGTTCTGTATGTTTAGAAGCTATCTATCTTGCACCCGACCTAACTTCGTGTTATATAATGCTGAAGGCTTCATTCCCCTGTTAAAGAAAAGAGGAGAGAGTATGCGTGCAAGGTAAAAACATCAGTTCAGCAGCCTAGCTGTTACATGATATTCAGACTCGTTCATTAAATCTTTAATTGTTGGAGTGCTTTCAAGGACCTCAATGATGGCGTGGTCCTTTGGTGGTCCAGTCTTCATTGGGGGCTGAAATTGTTGACATCTGTTCTCTTCTTCCTCATTCTTCTTGGGAACCTTTCTTCTGAGTTCGATATGCCTTTAACCTGCCTGCTCTAAGATTGTTATTCAAGACATTTGAACTTCTCCTTCCGCAGATCATCTTGACACCTCTTTGCTCTTTCCTTTGAATAACCCATTCAATCTTCCACATAGCTGTACTGCTTAAGCTGCCATTTTAGTTTCTTATACTAAAGAAATTTTTGATATCCTTTTATTCATCATTTTCTACATCAATTTTTTATTATAATTTTTGGTCAAATTATGTGCTTGCAATCTTGAAACCCTGTCCATACTGTCTGCTATTTACACCGAAACCTGCGAATTCATGCAAACCATTGTTCTTGTTGTTGCCTCCGACGTTACTATCACGTTATTGAAGACGTGTCTTTATCTTTCTTGTTAAAGATATTAGCATGTTAGAAACTAGGTGAAAATAGTGCCGAAATGTTTTGTTAAGGACATGTAAAGTGATTCCTCTTAATTCGTTATGTTTGTTCTGCAGGTCTTCTCATTCAGTTTCGTAGAAGCTGAAAGGGATTATCTGTCACTGGACAAAAGATATCCACGGCTCTACGTTTCTCCTGAATGCTCAAAGGTTTGACTATTCCTTGCAATATTTCATTTTTTCTACACCAGCTGCTGTATTTGATTTTATGGATTTGGCTGCTTATAGGTAGTTGTATATTGGCCGAAGAAGAATTTGCAGCTCTCTTTGTACACTCCTGTGAGGTAATATTTTCTTCCATCCTGTTCTTTGTTGCAGTTATTCAAGTTGACGATGCCTACTAAGTAATAACTGTTTAATTTCAACTTAAGAGTTAAGTATCTTGTGAATATTTGCTAGGTGTAATTCTACTGTTAATTAAACTTGTCCGTACTTAAAAAATTGATGTCCCCATCAAAGTAAAAAGATATTGGTGCAACTTTTTAATGGTATTCTGATTTGCTATGTTAAAAATCTGTACTGTAAAAGAAATTGGCAAAAATATTTTACTGATATTTTGATTGCTATTTGAAATATGAATGGAAAATAACTCTTCTTATTCTTGAAAAAATAGTTTTGAGCACGACTTTGTTGAAAATGCTGACACGGATAGGAAGGAATCACCTAGTAAACTGCCCATTACTGACATTTCGATAGCTGGAGGACAAACTACCATCTGGAATGCCAAGGTAAATATTTAGAATCAATTGTTCTTTGTTCTATGTGCATGACTAAAGTATAGTACCTAGAATCAACAGTAAGGCTTGAATTAAGTTTCACCACTGAAGTATAGTACCTATATCAAATACCCTTATGAACATTAAAAGATTCCTCAAATACATCACGATGGTTTAATTTCTGTTGTTGTACAAAATCACTAGCTCATTCTATCATTTATACCCTCGAAGGATGGCTCTCATATCAATCATCCCCTAAATATTACAATTCAGATCTAAATTTAAGAAAAGAATTCCAATCGACCTTGAGTTCATAACCTATAATAAAAATCGGTAAAATAAAAACAGGAAGTGAATTTATACTAGTAAAAGGAAATGAAACCAAAATTAGAAGAAATAATAGAATATTATAATTTCCGCTTAGAGTTGTTCTTAATCCAGTAGTGTTATTAATTTAGAGTATTTTAAACCTGTAGTTCTACAAGATCTTTTCCTTTGTAGTCTACTAAGTCATACAAGATTTTTAGTCCGCTAATGTTATACCACTAGTTCTCAAGAGTTTTTCTTGAGGTCTCCCACATCGAGAACCATTAATGGTATCACACAATCAATGTTTATCTTGATTGTCAATTAGAGTATATAAGTTTAAAAGATCAAATTATGTTTGTTTCCTGAGAATATAAGAAGACTGTGTATATATATGCAATAATAAACCAATCATCCCCGTGATTTTTAGGTTTCTTAAAGTTAGCTTTTCATTTTTTTATGCGTAGAGTCTAGCACAGAATATTATTAAGTCAAAAGATCATTGGAATAACTTTTCTTGTATATTCAATTGTAGACTTCATTTTTCTATTCCTAGAAATTAGAGTGTATTTTGTGCAAGGGAATTATTTCCTATGCACTTGGAGCAGTTGCATATTTCTTTGCACTTAAATCAGTTCCATATTTCTTTGAATCATTGCCACCAAATTAAACTTTCAATGTATCTTGTACAAGAATTTGGTTTGTGTTGTATTGGTTGACTATAAAAATCGGAGTTTTCTGTACCATATTCTGCGCATGTTAACTATCTTTTACTTGTAAGAAGATGCATTGGAGTGTAGCTTGACATTCCCATTCTAACCGAATATAAAAGCTTATTTGATATGTTCACAATGTTAGTTTATGCATTTTTGAAATATCACTTGATATGACATCCAATTGCTGTATCTGGACTTTCCCGGCCCATTTTATAACCTATAGGTAAGACCTCAAACTTATGGTTAATATTTAATTTACTGCTATCAGATTATTTTGATGAGCGGACTTGGCCAAAAAGATCAGGCGGAGTTGTCATCTGAAAGAACCTACAATGACCGAATTCCACATTTTTGCAACATGCTTAGATTTGCTGTTCTTAGAAAGAATAACTCTCTAATGGCAATCGGTGGACCGTGGGACACAGTCGATGGTGGGGATCCTTCGGTTGACGACTCTTCATTAATCCGAACAGCTCTGAGGTTTATTACCTGAGTAATTTCCTTCAATCTAGTATGAGTTTATTGTTCATACTGAAAAAAGTTATCTTTTTCAGGCATGCAAAAGATGTAACTGATCTTGATCTGACAAACTGTCGTCACTGGAACCGTTTTCTCGAGGTAGGCTATTACTCTTTCGCTTCATTATCCTACATGGTATGTTTAAATACACGTGTGACTCAGTATTGTTATGTTAAAGCCTGAATATGTGCACGATCTAGGCTGTGTGGGGATTTTTGGAATAAGGTTCCTCAAACACGCTTTGTTTTGAGTACTACCTACTTCTCTGATCTATAAAATATCCTCAGCATGGCTTTGAGGTTGAGCGGCGACGAGTGACAACCATCCTTAAAAATTAAATAACCCCAGATGCTGGAAAGTTATTCATTGTGGTAGAATGGAAAAATTGAAGGGGAAAAGAACATAAGAAATCATCACGTATGCTTTCTTGGTAGATTTGGTATTGTAAATGTGACTAAGATTTTGGTGTTCATGGAGATGTTTAAGGTAACTTTGTCCAAGTACTAATAGTTGTAATCGTTAAGGTTCAAAAGATGAAATACGCTGGTTTTCCGTATACAAACTGTTTTCATAGTTCAAATTTCCTATATACATAATTTTGTTTATGAGCTTCAAATTCCAACTTTGCAATCACCTCTGCTTGATAATAATATTAACTAATCATGTCTTGTGCAGATACATTATGAGAGAGTTGGAAAAGATGGCCTCTTCAGTCACAAAGAAGTGACTGTACTGTATGTTCCAGATCTCGCGGATTGTCTTCCTTCACTGGATTCATGGAGAGACCAGTGGCTTAATCACAAAAAGGCTGTTTCTGAGAGGGAGCGCCTGCAAAGCCTGAAGAAAGACGTATGCCCTTATATCTCATCTGAACACAATCTTTGCTTTTAATTATGATTTGACTTTTTAAAATTCTATGAGGTTAAAGAAACTATTTATGCATAGATGGCAGCGTTTTAATTTTTTATGCACTCTTTCTGCTACTATTAATTCAATCAGTATTCTTGTAAGATACTCCTCCGGAAGTTTTGCTGTTTTTCTCAACCAACGAGCCACCCCACCCCAGCCATGTTATAAATCTTGTTACCTCAAGTTTGTCTGGTTGAGTTCAGTGCTTCAAGATTTTGTGTACATGAACAAATCTTAGTAAGAAGGAACAAGAAGTTTTCTAGGACTGATGTAACCTACAATTTCTTATTGGCATGAAAGTTCATATAGAACTTCTGTATATTGAGTTATTGACATTAAAGTTGATGCGGAAATTTTACGGAAGATAAGTGCAAGCAAGATAACGATGGGATGCATTTTACGAATTAATTTTGAAAACATATCTGTAGGAAATTAAAGTGATTATGTGGTGAGTTAATCAGGACCAGGGCCTTTTGAAGATTAATGATAGTGATTAAGAAACCAATCTGATATTTTCTGGATATTGCACTGCTGCTATGGAGCAAAGTTGAAATGGAGAATTCATGTAGATGGTCATAGAGTAAAACCGAATAATGCTATTTTGAGCTGTTGAGTTTTATTCTCACCTGACTCTCTATTACAGACAAATGTCTTCCCCACTCCCCACTCCCCACTCCCCACTCCCCATGTAGTTCACCCTTTTTTGATTTTTTTTGGATGGTTTTTTATTTCTGATTCATCTTTGCGTATTTTCAATTAGATAAATGGAGGCAAGAAGGAAACCCCAAAAGGTAATTTATCTGAGATTTGAAAATGCACCATCTGATTGTTTTTTATCTATTGACTGACACATATTTTATCGTAAAGATAAGAAGAAACCTGAACATCTGAAAGATAGCATGACAAAAAAAGACCTTGAGAAAAAGAGAGATCCTTTATCTTCAAGCCAGCCTGAAGATGATAGTAAAAAGGAGAAAGATACCAACAAAATCGAAGGCAATATTGTTTCTGAAGAGGGGAACAAGAAAGATAAAGCAATTGAAATAAAAAAAGTGGCTGACGATAAAAATGTTGTAAAGAAGGTCCAAGAAGGGGATCCTAACTCTCAGATAGCTGTTGGTGCCAAAACTGTAAAGAAGAAAATTGTTAAGAGGATCGTCAAGAAAAAAGTTGTTAAGAAAAGCGATAATACACAAATTGCTACTGGACCGAGTGATGAAGTGGTCAAAGATGGTGCTGGAGAAAATAATGTCAGTTCAGAAGTCGATGGGCAACAGGAGGGCTTATCAGTTACTACTCCGGCAATTAAAACTTTTGTGCGGAAAAGAATTGTAAAAAAGCCAGTAGGTCCAGCTGTGGAGAAAGATGAATCCTCAAGTTTTGAACCTGAGATGGCTGTGGATAATGCAAAGGCTAAATTGGAAGATTCCAATGCGGTGGTCCAAGATGGTAACACCAAAACCACAGTAAAGAAAAAGATTATCAAAAGGGTTCCAAAAAGAAAGGCCATCTCAACAGAGAAGGTGGCCGAAGATGCTCTGGAAGGCGGTGAAGACAATAAGGGGAAACAGAAAGAAGTAGTTGTTGAAAAAGAGATGAATGAGGTTGTCTCCAAAAGTACAAGCAGTCCGGAAAAGAAGCCAGGTAATAAGGAGGAGAAAAAGACAGACAAGAAAGAGTTGTCTGGGTCTGCTATGGAGACTGATAATGTGAACCAAAAAGTTCCTCAAAATGATAATCGTGCGAAATCAAATGAAAAGGCAGAGCTGAAGGGCGAGAAAGAAAAAAAAGTTGTTGAAAACGAGTCTAGAAGCAAAACAACTAAAGAAAAGAAAAGAAGTGATGATCCTCCTCAGCATCCTGGATTGATTCTTCGAACAAAAGAGACCAAGGTGTCAAAAGTATGTTTAAAGTGAAACCCATTATCAAAATTATCAGTATCAGTTGTCCTGATATCTATATTAGAGTTTGCATGAACAGTATAATGATGTTCTTTTGTCTCGCAGATGAAGTCTTTATCACATTCATTGGACTCACTCCTGGATTATAGTGGTAATGATATCGAAGAATCAAACTTTGAGGTTCGATCATGACTTTGCTTTTTATTTTAATTTTGTAATCTCAACTTCTGCCACTTCTATGTATAGAATTCCTACTTGAAGATTTGTTAAGTTTCCTGCCATCCCTTACCTTTTCTCCATTTGAAGAATTTGATGCAGCCCCTACTTTCTTGTAACATTCATTCTTGCAGTTGTCATTATTTGCGGAGTCCTTTTATGAGATGCTTCAGTATGAGATGGGCTGTCGCCTTTTGGCTTTCCTACAGGTTGGCTTGAGTTATTACTTTTAGAGTTTGTTATCTTAAATTTGTTTCCATACTTATTAGCACTTTTCTTTTCGTAGAAGTTGCGCATTAAATTTGTAGCAAAGAGAAACAAAGGAAAGAGACAAAGAGAAGAAACTTTGCAGAAAGAAAATGAGGAGAGCTCGTCAATAAAGCGTGTTAAGACAGACACAGACACAAGTCCTAAAGATATCAAATCAACTAAAACTGAAGATTCAGGTGTTTCTAATGGAGATGAGATCAAAATTGAGACGAAAGAGCCTAATGCAGTTGATGCTGTTGGAGATGACAGCAAAATTATGAAGAACGAACCTAATACAGGTGATGCTGATGGAGATGACAGCAAAATTAACAAAGAGCCTAATGCTGCCGAACATGTTGAGGCGACTAAAATAGAGAATGATGTTGATGAGGAAGATCCAGAAGAGGAACCAGAGGAAGATGAAGAAATGCCTCAGGCAACAAGCCCTCATCACAACTCGACTAAGGAGGTAAGGATATATTTTTTACGTTTCTGTCTATTAGTTCAATTACATTTCTAAAAGCAAAAAAAAAAAAGGAAACCGGCCCATAGTAAACTTCTATTAGAGGGGGAAAACAAATCTATTAGAGTGAGTGAAGAGGTCTGAGATGAGGGCTCTTGCACTGGAAACTAACAAAAATCAATTTATTTTCGAGCACATCTTCATTAAAATATATATATAGAAGGTTTTTATGTGTATAGTTTGGAATTCACTTAATAACTCGTTGTAATTTGGTGTACTTGATCCTGTAGGAATGTGTTGACGCAGAAAAGAAAGCTGGTGATGCTGTTTGTGTTGATATTGCTAAGACTGAGCCGAAAGAAGAGCAAGAAACCGTGAAACAAACTCCAGAGACAATTAGCAGTCTCGAACCGAGCAACAAAGAAAACTTATCTAAGGCTGAACCAAAGAAAAAAGGAACTCAAAGTAGTGTTGACAAGGAACTACTGCAGGCATGTCTACGAATATCCCATATAAGCTTTTGATTCTTCGTTTTGCTTTGTTTAGTTATTAAATTGACTTTTATCGTCTTTGTAACAGGCTTTCAGGTTTTTTGACCGCAACCGTGTCGGACACATTAGGGTAAGCTAACTTTATCACGTCGCTGTAAGTCATATTTGCCAAGATTACCGTGATTTGACTTGCTTTTTTTTTTTTTTTTTTAATATCTTCTCAGGTTGAAGACTTACGGTTGATCATCCATAACTTGGGGAAGTTCCTTACTCACAGGGATGTTAAGGTTTGTTTTTTCATGGTCAATTCTCTGTTAATTAAATTGTGTTCAAGCATCAAATAATTTTTTTTAATTAATAAACATATTTAACGTGAAATAGGAACTCGTGCAAAGTGCGCTGTTGGAGAGCAATACTGGCAGGGACGACAGAGTTCTGTATGATAAACTGGTGAAGATGTCTGACATATAAATTAAATCGATTGGTGAATAGTGTTTTAAAGACTTCGTAGGAATTCTCGGTCAAATAATATTGATTTTGTTACGTTGAATATGTTTAAGCTTATGGTTTGATGTCCCCCACTTTTTCTTTTTACTAGATTATATATTTACTCAAATTATTTTGGCTGAGTTCGTTTTTGCTCGGTGATTTACTCGGACTCGAACTCTCAATAAATTATAATTCACTCAAATGATCAATGCTTGACTTAACCATTGAATTTCTTCTCTTTGCTCTGCTGAATAACCGACATTATTCCCGTGCATTTGACTTGCGTAAAAACTATCTTGGATGTTTTGTTTATGTTAATTGTGAGGTTAACTTACGAATATCACTTGCTAGAAACGCGTTCAGTCTTGAGTCGTGTTTGGCGACAAAACACAATGCTTAAAGAATAAACATTGACTTTGTGATTGTAAGTGAATGATACGATATAAAGTCTTCTATAGATTTTTTGAGGATATTTTGATGCTTCTCTGTTTGCACCCAAAGTAAGTGAGATGCCAAAGTGTGAACAATGATGAACAATAAAACATTCAAAAAAAAAACTAAGATCAACATCAAAATGATCGATAACCAACAACGAAATATCACATGCATGAACTTGTATTCAATTTATATAAAATTCGAATTACCTACACGAATCGAACCAAAAGCTCAAAACAACATCATCAACGAATTGAGCGATACCGCACATAGCATAACAAAACTATGTGATTAAAACGAGAGAATGTTTTCTTGGTAAATGCGTGTGTCGGATTTGTTTAATATAACCATTAATACCAAACGGTATTTCTGTAACTCTATCCCATATTAGGCTAGGTTAAAACACACAGAGAACTTTTAGCAAATAGCATAAAGCCGCGTGTCATGTTTACTATAAAATATTTTTCAGAGAGCAGCAACCAATTTCCCCTATTTTCGAAACATTCGTGAAAAGACCATTTTGCCCTCACCCAACAGAACGAGATGAGTGTAATCAAGTTTGTGGTTTTCGTGCATGGCAAAGGGGATTCAAATCTCAAACCAAGGTCAAGTCCATCTTCAAACATTTCCTCTTACAAGACTAATAGTGGTCAATTAGAATTATGACTTTGGCTAACTTAGATTTAGTCACAAACTACTACCTATACTCGGTCTTATAAACTATATATATATATATATATATATATATATATATATATATATATATATATATATATATATATATATACACATTTTATCATAAACAAGAACTTATTAATAATTTGAACAATTCAAATATGGTAGCTAATTTTATGGGATCCATATAATTTAAATTATAACAACAACGATAATAGTGACAATAGCGAAGTTCTATCGCTTTTTAACGGCAGGTTAAGAGCTATATAAACTTTTAAAGTCACGTTTTATTACCACTATTAAACTCTATTAACTGAATAGCAGGTACTAGTTAAACGTTCAGCTGAGAACACGTCGAGTTGTAAATTGCACGTGAAAATGTGTAATATTAAAGACAGATCTATGAGAATATTTATAATTTGAAATTTCATATCATAGCACAAATTATTATGTAATATAATAGAAACCGCCCATTATGTTATGGGTTGATTACATGGAATATATATAGAGAAATATTGCAAGGTAATAGAGTTTGACTAGGTAACTAAATCCTAACTAATCTAGATTAGTCAATCATAATAGAATTCTAATATTACAAGAGTTATTATAATATAATATACTCTAATAAGATGGATATTTATTTGTAATTTTTTTCTTTTGTGTTAATGAAATGGATAATTACGAATATACCCTCAATTCAGATTGACTCGATCGTATGCATACGTAAATAATAGAAAAATATATAATTAAAACGAAAGAGTTGTGGGCCGGCGACCGATTGATTTGAATGTGTACATGATTTGGTCTTTGTGGTGTTACGTAATAAGCATTAAGCAATGGATGTTAACGTGAGCAGGCCGGCTCATTTTAGATAGAGATGGACTCATTCTTCATTCCTTTTAGTGTTCAACTCTTGTCTTGCATTCTATTTTATTTTCATTTTTTTTATTATTGATAATAATAATTCATAGTTTTTCCCGTGCAGTGCACGAAATAACATTTTTTAAATTGAAAAAAAATAATTATTTAAATACATGACAGTACAGTTGTAGTAAGAAATATATTTTTCTATATAATATGATAAAGGAAAATAGAAGAAAAATATTTTTAGAAAAAAATATTATGCGAGTAGATTATGATTTTGCTGCAAATTTAATTTGAGGATGAAAATTAGGTGATAAAAATTAAAAGAACAATCTAAAAATTTACGAATATGCTATTAAGGTTTTTAGGTTGATTGAATTATATTAGTTTTTATTTTATTTTTTAGAAATCAAGTGATTAATGGAGAGATGATTTGAGGGAAACATATTTTAAACGTATAAATTTATTTTATATTAAAAATATAAAAAGAAACCTTATTTTTTATTCTTGCATTAAACACATCGAACCATGGGTAGGCCCTAACTCCGAGATAATTTAGAGGTGAATAAAAAATATTTTAATACATCGATCAGATAAATGACACTGTTTAATATATTAGGAGATGCAGATATTTATTTATTTATTTATTATTAAGTATTTGTTCATTATTTCTAATGAAAAAAATAATCTAAATGAAATATGCCCTTTGTAGTAATTTTAGCTTCCAGTGTGATGGCCAATTTTTATATTAATAATTATATATGTTCAACTATTCTCACATGTTTCTTCAAAATATAAAAAGATAAATAAAATAAAATCATCAATAAATTATTCTTTCATGTTTATATTTAGGGTTAATTACACCCACACCCCTAAGGTATGCTTAAATAACTTTAAGGTCCCTGTGGTATCGATAATTACACTCACCCCCTTGAAACGTAGTTATAAACTCTAATGGGATAATGCATTGGATAAGTTATTACGATAGGGTTCTAACGGACTATTGGTTTCAGGAAGTGGTGGAGACAACAAAGAGTTATGAGTAATTTAAGAAATATTGGGAGAGCCATGTCACCCCATAACTCCCCATAACTCTATGTGGTCTACACCACTAGCTAAAAGTAATAGTCCATTAGAACCCTAACGGAATAATGTATCCAATGCATTATCCCGTTAGAGTTTCTAACTACGTTTCAGGGGGTGAATGTAATTATCGATACCATAGGGACCTTAAAATTATTTAAGCATATCTCAGGGGTGTCGGAGTAATTTACCCTTATATTTAAATCAATAGGCATTTTATTCACATGAATCGAATTGATATGCATGTAATCAAGTTTCAAGTAAAATTCGATATACCTTGATAGTTGAGACAGTGTATTTAAAATCATATAATTGGCATGAAACTTGTTAGAATACCAAAAGTATATTTAAATATGTATAAATTAATACAATCGGCATTTACAAAATTATATTAATTTAGAAAAAATATTAAATTATTGAAATAATAATTTAGTATATTTTCATCAAGTTGGAACCAAAATTATTATTTAAGCAACTTATTAATCTGTCGAGTATTAATTCATCGAGATTCTACTATATAAGAATTTTTTTTTTAATAAATTAGTTATTTTTCTATTTAATTAATGAATCATAAATCGTTAGGGATAGTAAGTTGATTCCATGACCCGTTGACTCAATCTTTACATATGAATTATTTTAGTCAAAACTCAATCCTTATTTCTTCACAATCATATCAAGAATATTGCATAATATGAAGATAATATTATGCCAAAAATATTTTCTCCATCAATGTTTAATTAAATGCGAATTTTGGAGATTAATTTTAATTTTATATTGTCAGTCAATTTAAAATTCAAATGGTACATTTTATTATTATTATTATTATTATTATTATTATTATTATTATTATTATTATTATTATTATTATTATTATTATTATTATTATTATTATTATTATTATTATTATTATTATTATTATTATTATTATTATTCATAAATAAATTTCGACGATGGAGACGACATTTTAGTCACGTTATATATTTTTCTTAGAAACATGCATATTTATTAGTTTACTTACAGCGAGTGTTGTGCGTTAGTTAATTTAAAACATACAAAGCATAAAGCAAGAGTACTTTAATAAATGCAAGAACGTCGTTTCGCAACGAACTTCGAGATATGTTAAACGCTCAACTCAATTTTATGTCCGCGAGAGCCAAATACGTACTAAAAAAAAATTATATAGCCCGGCCATACACGAAAAATAATAAATTTATATATAAAACCCTAGGAATTTAAAAAAAAATATTGGAGGGGGGCCATGACCCCCTTTAGCCCAATACTAACTTCACCACTAATTCAAATTCCCGAAAAGGAAAAAGGAATAGACTTCCATTTATTTTGCTAAACACATTATTGAAAATTGACCATTGTTTGGCTAATTTGCATTTGTCAAAATTTCATAAATATACATAATACATACACATATACACCAATGTGTGTATATATATATTAGATATACATACATATATAGATACACACATTCACTCTGTCCAACATAACCGTCATCGCGACTCCTCCGCTCCCCTTTCTCTTTCCTTTTTTCTCTTTCAATTCATTTTCCTTGTTTTCGCCTCCGCCATTTTCGCTCTTTCCTGTTTGTCCTTAAACCTTCTTCCGAAAATCTTCTACCTTCATTTTTTGCATCAATTCCGCCATGGATTTACCTCATGAAGCTCGAGAAACGAATAAAATTGATACCGGAACGGCCGAGGAAGAAAAAGGGGGAGAGAATCATTGCGCTGAAGAGAACGAAAATGGAATCGTGAATCCGCCGGGTATGGGAAGATCCGAATCTGAACGGAAAATTGTGAACGATTATGAAATGATTCGACCTCATTCACAGCTTCCGAAGCCGGCGGCGCCGCCGGGGGTTATTGGAAGGTCGCAATCCTTGCCGGAGAAATTCAATTCCCCGACGGATTCACCGGCGGCGACGATCGGGAAGTTTTTCCGGGAGAAGAGCAACAGCGTCTCGGAGGCGATTTCGAAGCGCATATCGTCGCTCAGAAAGGACGAAGACGGCGACGCCGCCGCCGGAGACGGCGGCGGTGTGAAGGAGTTCAATCTGGTGGGGTTGAAAGTGATAAAAGCGTTGAAGGGGGAGGGGAAGGAGCTGAAGGGGAGAATAAGCTTCTTCTCGCGGTCAAACTGCAGAGACAGCGGCGCCGTACGGTCGTTCCTGCGGGGGAGGAATTTGAATTTCGTGGAGATCAACGTCGACGTGTACCCGGGGAGAGAGAAGGAGTTGAGAGAGAGGACCGGCGGAGTGGCGGTGCCGCAGATTTTCTTCAACGAGAAGCTGATCGGAGGACTGGTGGTGCTCAACTCGTTGCGGAACGGCGGGTTGCTGGACGCGAAGATGGAGGAGATTCTGGGGAGCAAGTGCCCCGAGGATGCGCCGGCGCCGCCGGTATACGGTTTCAATGACGCGGATGAGGTGGTGGAGGCGGCGGATGAGATGGCGGAGGTAGTTAGGGTTGTGGGGCAGAGGGTTCCGATACAGGACAGAATTATGAAGATGAAATTTGTGAAGAATTGCTTCTCCGGCGCCGAGCTTGTCGAAGCTCTCATACACCACTTTGATTGCGGACGTAAAAAGGTAATTATTATTATTATTTTTTATTTTTTTTTATAAAACTATTTTTTTTATTTAAAAAAAATACAAATTGATGAAAATATATTTTAATTTTTAAATTGGGTGGATTTTCTATCTCTCTCATATAGTTTAAGATGAAATCTCGAATTGAACTGTACATTAAATCTTGTCTTAAATGCTAAAATTATTAATTTAAAATCCCTGAATTATGGTTAAATTACAAAAAACTCCATCGTATTTGAGTAATTATAACTATTCACCTCGACTAGTAGGTAAATCTAACACAGTAAAAGTGGACGTATAAGACAACACTAGTTAATGGAGTAACTGTATTACCTAAATATGATGGATTTTTTCGTCGTAATTTAATCATATTTCGTGAGGTGACCATGATTTACCCTAAAAAAACATAGAATTCGTGTGGGTGAAATTTCTGTTAGTATATGGTTGAAATCTAGACCGTTGAAAACTGGTCGCCTAATTGGATAATAAATGAAATATCTAAACTGTGATTCCTTTTAATTTAATTGTACAAATTAATAAATGAATAGTTGTACAAATTACTATTTAATAGAGAAATGTGCAGAACACTAAGTAATAATTAAGAGCAGAAGAAGATTAATGATTGTTTTGGCCGAAACCAACTACTTTTAGAGGCTAGGCCAAATGATTCGTGCTACGTGCTTAAAATGACTGGTTTATTTTTTTTCTATAATTAATTAATTTGTTAAAAGAATTGAAATACGAGAGATGTAGTCAATTATTTATAGCCTCTAATTCGGGGTGAAAGTTGAAAAATAATTTTCAATTTTCGCCTGTTCCGATTCGATAATTTCCGATTCTAGAACAACTTTTTTCATTCTGATTTCTAAAATTCCGATTTCCGATAAATTTGATCATCAAATCTCAATTTCCTAAGTAGGTTAGGCATGTCAATTTGTCAATTGGTTCAATTTACTAGTGACTAGAATTGAATTAGTCAACTTGGTTTGGCTGGTCTAATTCCTTATAGCCCTGTCGTTATAATTATCCGATAATTTTGGCAGCAATTTAGTACATGTAATCTGTAGAGGTAAAAATTCAAAAAAATAATAATAAAGAAATAAATAAATAATTGTAACTTGAGGCCCTTAATTTTGGGATTAGTTGACTTAGTTACTCAATTTTCTTGTGTTTTATTTTCAAATGGGGTCCCTATTCAGAGTTGACAAGCAACATGTTTGTTTTGTAGTTTTTTCTTACTTCATTTTGAGGTTCTTATCTTATGCATGAGTTATGACACTCACTATACGTATTTCTTCGGATTTTTTTTTTTCGATTTAGATTCTGTTAGTTGCATAACATCTTATATGTATTATTAACAACTCCAATAGGCCATCGAGATTGGGAAGAAGATGGCGAGAAAGCATTTCATTCATCATGTTTTCGGGTAAGAACACGACCTTCAGATAATATTCCCACGAAAAAAAAAACATTTTTTGAACCACAGAATATGTAATGGTGTGTGCGTGTGTATATATATGTGCAGGGAAAATGAATTTGAGGATGGAAACCACTTCTACAGATTCCTCGAACACGAGCCGTACATACCCAAATGCCACAATTTCCGAGGAATGGTCAATGACCGTGAGCCTAAGTCTGCCGGTGCAGTGAGCCAGAGGCTCACCTGTATAATGTCAGCCATACTCGAGTCGTATGCTTCTGATGATAGAAGACATCTCGATTACGTTGGAATCAGTAATAGCGAAGAGTTCAGAAGGTAAATTTCTTGCTGTGATAAATAAATTTCTATAAAGGTGCATACGCGTTAAACTAAAATTCGAAAACTTCATCTAATCATATATATACATGCAGATACGTACATTTGGTGGAGGATCTGCAGAGAGTAAACCTGCTGACTCTATCCCATGACGAAAAGTTAGCTTTCTTTTTGAATCTGCATAATGCAATGGCGATTCATGCTGTGATTAGAATCGGTCATCCTGGAGGAATGATCGATCGAAGGCACTTCTTCGCTGAATTCATGTATATAATCGGGGGCCACCCCTACTCTTTAAGCTCTATTAAAAATGGGATTCTCAGAGGCAACCGAAGGCCTCCATATGTGCTTATAAAGCCCTTCAGTAGCGGCGACAAGCGCCTGGAGGTGAATAATCACCAGTCATCTTTTCTTTCTTGTACCAAAAAAAAAAAAAAAAAAAAAAAATTCACGCATAATCTGTTTTTTTCTTCTTCTTCAATTTCTGCAGTTGGCGTTTTCGAAAGTTAATGAATTAATTCATTTCGGGATTTGGAATGCAACGAGGGGGAGCCCGTCAATCAGATTCTTCAATCCGAAAGGAATTGAATCCGAATTGAGAAGTGCTGCAAGAGAGTATTTCCAAAGGGATGATGGTATGCAGGTGGATCTTGCCAAAAGGGCTGTTTGCCTCCCCAGAATCATCAAATGGTGAGTAGACAGACGACTATCATTGAAACCAATCAGAAAATTTTACGGTATTCCAAACTTTGCATTTACGGAAAAATTGTTATGTTTGTTATGCAGGTACAGTGCCGATTTTGGGCAAGAAAAAGAAATACTAAAGTGGATAATGAACTACTTGGATGCAAGTAAGGCAGGTCTTTTGACACATCTATTGAGTGATGGTGGTTCTATCAATATAATTTACCAGAATTATGACTGGTCTCTCAATTCTTCTTGATCATGCCTGCCTTTAGTGTTTAAAAGAATCTCAAGAGGTGATAGATATACTTACAATATATATATATATTATGGTTGATGCAATTGTGTATATAATTATGGATTTTTTTTTAATTGGCTATTTATAGTGGATAGATAGTCTTTGAGAAGAATCAAAGCATGTATCTATTGATTGATATCCATGGAGAACCAACCTACTATGGATCAAGATTTTGTAATACAAGTTTGTTGTGTTGGTTTCAAATGAATATTTCTACCATAAGCATTGTTTTATTTAAATTGATTTGCTTCGAGTAGGGATAGAAGCGATTCGGGATTTCAAAATTGTGTATGGAATTGATTTGATAAACAATGATTCGAACTCGTACTAGCTTTAATCGAGCTGAACATGAATCGAGGTCGAGTAGCTTGATTTTTTATTATATATTTTTAGGGTAAAATTACGGCCAGCCCCCTAAGGTAAAAGGTCAAATTACCGTCTTATATGTGTAATTACAACCACTCCTCAACTATAAATCTTCTTGCACATCCACTCGTGCAGTGTCAAATTCTACTTGATCTTCTAGATTTCGTGAAATGTTCTCTAGTTTGTATACACCACAATCTGATATTTACAAGTCAAAAGACACATCTTATGATCTTCTTGTTTCAAAATGTGGAGCTCGAATGGGCTAAAGTGGGTACAAAGTGGAGATTATTCAACATAATCTAGAAGATTTCACTAAATTTGACACGACAAGGGTGCACGTATAAGAAAATTCATAGTTGAGGGAGGTGGTTGTAATTACCCAAACATTAAGGATTTTTTCGTAATTTAACCTTACCTCAGGGGTTGACCATAATTTACCTTATATTTTTATTATTCTTTTTTCTAATCGAGCTCAAGCCGAACTCGATAACTTTCAAACAAAAGTATGTTCAAGTTGGATTTCTTATGTTAACAAACTGAGTTCAAACAAACTTTTGTTGACAAACCATGTTGAACCTAGGAGCTTCAGAACTACCTTCAACGATTACTAATTGAAAAGAAAGAAAGAAAAAGTTTGAAGTTAAAATGTATTAGTAAAGATGTATAGTTGATTTTTTATTTTATATAAAACAAATATTTTCATTTTAATATATTTATATTTTCTTAATTAATATAAATAATTGAAGTGCAAAAAGATCAAACCTTGAGAATTGAAATGCAGGATAATTCACTAAACCATAGACGAATTCGAAATTGAGAATCAATTCGAATCTTTCTACAAGTAACAATAAACAACACGACGAGCATGACTAAATAAAATTTAATCCAGAAGCATACATAGCTATGTTTTTTACATAAATTACGCCCATAGATAAGAACAATAAAAGGAAGGACATAAATATTTTCGGCAGGAAATACGATAATTCTCCCATGCAAAAGATTATGCAGAATACCACAACTCTTGATGGTAAGTATCTCGTTTCACTCCCAAGTAACCGAAACCATTGAGTTAGCAAGGCCCGATTCCTCAAATGTTAAAGTGACATCATAATCCAAAGACCTTGAAGCACCTGGAATTGCTTGGGTTAAGCGAAATGGCTTCGAATCGATTTCCTTCAGCTCAGAATAGCAGAATGACCACAAAAGCTGCAGTACGATAAATAAGCCATGAAACTCGTTGAAGTTCGATGAATCGTTGTTATATCAATAGAGTAATAAAAATACGATGCACCAAAGGAAAAGATCATTCATGAAAAAAGAAATAGATAATATTGCTATCATACAAAGAAATTTCCGGAATAAAATTGATATCACACAAAAACAAAAGATCATAAATATTTTTACCTGAACTGGATCAGTGCGAAGAAAGTTCCTCTGCACTCTGCGGCCATCAGGGAGACGGACTCCAACTCTGCAAAGTAGGCTTCTGTCACCTTTCGGTTCTTCAGGCAACGGTAAATAAGAAGGCTTCTTCTCTGTCTCCTCAGCATTATTTGTTTCAGTCACTTCTTTCGAGTCACCCTCGTCGATTTCTTTAGTGTCCACCATAGAAGCTGCCAGTGCTCGCTGCAATTCTTCCTCTTCATCTTCATCGTGATTTTCAGCTGCAGCTGCTGTAGCAATTTTTTAATTTTTTTGGTGATTATCATTCTGTGAGCCATTTATTTAATACCAGGAAAACCGAAAAATGAACCCAAAAAAATACTAGCATACATTGAATATGATGAACTGGTGCTTCGGTATGTACTCTCGGACGTTTATGAGATAGACTGACATGATGATCTGAGGGGCTGCCATCCATGAATGGCACCAGATCCTACCACGAGAAGAATAAAGGTAAATTAAAACCCAAGTCAGGAACATAGTTAGAAACTGAAAACAATTAACATAAGTAAAAGCCTGAAAGTCCTCCAAGGGTATATCTGTATTTTTGGTTTTCCCGTAAACAATAAAAGAACAAAAGAATGTTTGCGGTGGATGTTTGTGTGGCCAAAAAGTACTTAATTTACCTCGAGCAAATTTTCCGGTTGAACCATTCCACGCCAAGCATGCAACTTCTGGCCCGTTATAGGATCAATCAAGAGAATGACAGGGATGGAATCTAGTTTATAGTAAGTACAAACCTTGCTGCCCTCTTCTGTATCATCGTATACCTAAAGCACACAGAACGATGCACAGATCAACATGACATGAAACTCACATAACAAGTAAAATGAATAACAATATTTCAAGAAGGGAAAAGACAGAATAACTCGTTGCCTATGATATTCAAGAAAATTCACCGAACATATAGATCAGTTAGAATACATAGTTTTTCGAACGAACCAACTTCTCTACCACAGAAATTTCATTTGATTCATTTAGCAACAGAATAATACAAACCTGCCAGAAGATGAAGTTGGTTTTGATGGTTTGAGCAACAGCTTCATTTGCCCAGGTGTCACGGTTTAGCTTCAAAGCAACAAATACAATTTAGAAGCATGTCATGATATGCATCAAGTTAAATTTGAGTAAAATAAAACATATGAGAGCGAGAGATGGGGAATTTTTCCAACTCTATTGTCAGAAAGAAAAAAGGGTTGTTTTAGGGCATAATAATACCAGTGTGATGCATCATCTAACATTGCACGAATTAAAACCTAGATCCAGAATTACCAGCTTCTGGTATTTCCTAAATTCTGGACCCTCTAAACCCTATAGCGAAAAATCATGAGAATACAGGAGAAACCATAACGCTAGATCTACTATAGCAAGTCTGAAGAATCAATGTGAAGCGTCTAAAAGACAAGTATAACAATGGCTATCATGTCAGCAACGATTGTAAAAATAAAAAATTATGTCCATCAAAAGGACTGCACAAACATTAACCAATCTTGATTAAGAAACTAAGAGGTCCCCGATTTTCATCCATTGCATCAACAAACTTGGACATCAACATGACATATTTTTTTTCCGAACCATCAATCCAGCCAGGTAGTCTATGCGATTTATTTCCCCAAATGAAGGATTTCACCACTTCACTTCAGTATACTGAACAGACTGCCACAATCCGAGGCTATCGATGTTGCGATGTTTCTCATCTGTTTTTGTGAGTCATTAAGTCAGATTTCTATTTTGTTTTAAAACGGTTACTTGGGGTATGCAATGCATTCTTCACGACCTAGGAAGGCAATCTCGACAATTTTTATAGTAAGATATATGAGGGGCTTAAGAGACAAGCAAGATCAGGTTTTTCAGCCATTCTTGGTTTCAACTTTTTATCATTTATAACTCCATGGCACTAAACTGCCTTTACCTGATGTATATATTTTATTTTATTCTAAGGAAACTACATTTCTCTTTTTTGCACCATGTGTGTATGTGAGAAAGAGAGATAGACAGATACAGAGGCAGAGATCAAAAAACAAATACCATGTGCGAGCTAAATTCCTTGGTGGACTGCATGTTTACAAGGAGCCACTTGTTCTGCATCCTTGCATTATCTTTAGCCTGTAATTTAAGGAAGAAAAAAGAATTTGATATTATATTAACCTGTGGCATGTTATGGTAATAAACTATAAATATGCATTACCCAGCAATAAAACTAAAGTAAATTGTCAGGCATAATGAAAAAACAAAAGCACATTTATAACTATTAAGAATTGGAAGAAAAGGACTATGTTGGCACTAACTTAACCAGTTAACTTAGCACTTCCTCCTGCCAAGTGAAAGTCAAAAAAATTGTATCACAAACATCTATACCATTGCCAAATAAATCACAGTAGGTGAAGAGAACAAAACAAAGTTTTTTGCATGAAGTTGAAGCTGATATCATTATAGTGTGAAAGAGATACAACTTAAGGCACATCATAGCTTCCTTGCGATGCCAGATAAGAAAATTAGAGGCGCCTATATTATATATGTGAAATTTCTAAACATAAATAGGTACTTACCTTTTCAAAAGGCCCCTGGAACATCAGAGCAAATGGAGGACGATATAAAGATGCAAGATTATCCTGAGTTTTATCGGCAACGGAAGAAGATGAACCTGCTTCTATTTCCCAGACTCCGGGATGTTTCATTTCCTCATCAAAATTACGGAAAGGAACAACAGAATGAGTTGCATGTGGTGAATCTCCCACTCTTTGAACTCTACTGGAAATGGACAAACATGATTTATTAGTCATTTTTATGAGAATAGGCAAAAGAAGACATAATTCAGCCTCTGCATTCACCAGATTTTATCAGAGCTAATTCAGAAGAAAAAAAAATGAAGATAACATTGATAGGAGAGTTCATGAAATTGGCTGATTCCAAGGACAGACAACTCGTATTCTATTAAATAAACAGTCCTTTGTATTTTCTTGAAAAGCCTAATTTATACTAAATTATCTGTCTTAATTAGCATTGTATATATATTAATCTGGAAATGAAGATTTTATCTTGATTTAGTTGTCCTTACGAGCATTTGGGGATAACTAGCATCAGCTTTGAGCTTGATAAATAACTAATCGACAAAAGCTTGAGAGTGGAGCGCGAGCGGAAGACTGGGAGAATCATGTGTTAAAAATATTTATGAGTGATGGCATCACTAGAGCAACAAGACTTTATTTTCTTACTCATCAAGTTATATTACCTCATTACACCATTCTTGCAATTTTACATGAATGAGAAACCTTTTCCAGAAATGGTAACCAAAAATGAAGAAAGAAGTAATAAAAGTTAGAAACGAGTCCCTAGTTCAAGTCTGAGATTTTGGGTCTTTTCGTGTAGAATGTAGCAGAGAAAAACAGTAACGTGCCTAACTCTTAAATCCTAAACAATGCACAGAATGTTTAGGCTGAGTGGTAAAACACCATAAAAGCTTCAACCATTGGGGGATTCGCCCAAGACTGTGCATTAGTTAAAGAGCCATAACTAATACTGATTATACTAGCCCAAAATAATGATACTTTGGCCCATAAAATAAGTACAAAGTACTAAAGCTTTCTTAATAAAAACATATGAGTGAAATTCTTAAATGTACTTTTGTCCAAAAAAAATAATTGGTCTTCCACATTTTGAACTTTATGTTCTGTCTGGAACGCCCCTCATAGCCAAGTACACTTGGGAAATCTCAACTTTTTTTTCTTGTAAATTGCAATGACCCCATAACATTGTAAACATATAGCCACGGAGAAAAAATTGATAATAACAGATATGTAGGATCAAAATAGATCAAAAGATACGTCTAAGAGCACAACATCAAACATACACAGACTTTCAAGTCAAACTTAAGAAAAAAGACAGAGAACAGAGAAACAGAAATGACTAGACCTAGATTTGTACATGATCAATCACAACCTAGGTGAAATAAACTAGCTTAGTTTCTCATCAATATCTAAGAAGAAGCACTGTAAATGCGATTGACATGTGTGTCATGAACAAGAGAGGAAGTAGTAGTATACCCGTAGAGCATTGAGCTATCATAAAGAACATCCCTTCTCACAGGTAAAGGTGCTCGTACATCACTTCCATCATTTATTCTCACATCTCTATCCATCAATTCCTTTCCCAGCTCACTACATTCAAAGATAAGCAAATTGAAAAAATACTATAACGCTAGGGAACAGAGCACCACATATTTATGTTTCTCCACATTACATGCCTCATATTTGATTCATCGAGGGGCAGATCGTTTTCTGCTGGTGTAGAATATACAGATTCTGTAGCTAACCCACCTTCATTTCCTACATAAAAAAGTTGAATAGCTTCCTCAAGCCTCCATCCAGTGGCCTGCATTATGCGAATGTTTGTGCAACATTTCATAAATAAGGAATCTCTCAATATATGACAATAATATACATTCAAATGATACTCATGTTGCACTATAAATAATGACGGGAAGGAAAAAATGACACCCTTAGCAACAAAAAATGTAAAGGAAAGACCCTCATAAGCTATTCTTTTTTTAATATCAAGGTCCAATCACAGCAGCATTAACAACTGCAATTCAAGCAATGGTCACAATCACAGTGTTAACCTTTTCAATATGACCAATGGTTATTTCTAAAAAAAATTGGCCTTAAGTGGCCATTACAACACACACACCCAAAGGGATACGAATCCCCGACCTTTTCCTATAGCCCTGGTGGTTTCAATATGAGCAATGGTAACACAACAGGATAATCAAATGCCATGGGTTCACCAAATCCTGTACAGCTAGGAGCTTCTGGAAAACACAGCTAATAATTCCAACACCGTAAATCCTAAATGCAATAAAGTGTCACCAAAATTAACCCATGATTTATTCCGAATAGTGCCATTAAAATTTGTAGTTTCTCAGAGGTATATTATTAAGTTAAAAAAAAATTATGTGCACATGATGCAGTAATTTGCTCAATCCCTCCCCAAAGGCAATAGAGGATGCAGCAGTGTTCTTCTCTTACCAATTTGATATTCTTTTGTAAGGATTTTTTTCTTATTTATACTTTCCTTGCTAATCTTCTTGTATTTCTTCCCATCCAACTTTAACACTATAATATCTTATAGTTATTCTATATTCAGCAGAAAAAATCCATGTTCTAATGTTTCTCCCTCCAATTATAGCTCATCCAACAAATCTCAATTTTTTACCACCATGAACACCCGAATATTGAAATCCTACACACTTGGCATTGAAATACCACCAAAATTGAGTCACCAGCTGGATTTAGCATGACTGAAAGCCTTAACAGGGTGCTACATAAAACTTTCCATAGTCATTGCAGTTTGAACTAGTGGTTGCCTCTATCATAATTAGAGATGTGATAATGTATAGCTTGAGGTGCAATGGAATTGACTCCGAAGTTCAGACAAGAAAATAAGTAAACGAGTGTGAAAGCCAGAAACCCTGACACCCAACGACAACCACAGACATTTACTTTGTTCATTGATTTTCAGATAATCATGTATAAGATAAATAACAATCTCACGGTGTCGTTGTTGTCGTTGGTGTCTGAATCAACATTTACATGAACCGGTCATTAATCGATTGGGAAAAGCATTAAAATTGGTAAACGGAAACAACAATCTCAGTGATCCACCATGAGAGCACAATATAATCGCATAACGAACTACCAAAGATCACAGTTATCACACACACAATACATCAGTTCCAAAAAACACCTCGATTCCAATTACCGAGCACACAAGACACCGAACCCCCATCCCGCCACAACTCAACTGAACAATTAAATGTAAAAAAGCACACTCCTCTTTGCCTCTTTTTTTTTTATGTGTGCAGACAGCAACTCAAAATTCAGGTTCCATAAATCAGCAGCTGGCAAAATTAATCAGGCTCATAAATCACCAAAAAAAAAATCGCAAATACCTGAAGGAATTGACGAGCGGTGTCGACGGTTTGGCCGACGGCAATTTCCAGGAAGGAAGAAACCATGTTCTGCTGGTCAATAGAAGATGAAAAGCCCTCCATTGACATGATTCTGTTCTCTCGCCGCAGCCACCGATTTATCGGCCGAATCTATTTTGGGGGTTTTCAGATTTTGTGCGGTGGGTTTTGGTGGGGGTAGTGTGTCTATATTGCCATTGATGAGGAGATTGAAAGGTTAAAAACGCAAAGGTGAGAATTTTAAGAGTTGCTTTTTCTCATCATTATTATTATTATTATTATTATTATTATTATTATTATTATTATTATTATTATTATTATTATTATTATTATTATTATTATTATTATTATTATTATTATTATTATTATTATTATTATTATTATTATTATTATTATTATTATTATTATTATTATTATTATTATTATTATTATTATTATTATTATTATTATTATTATTATTATTATTATTATTATTATTATTATTATTATTATTATTATTATTATTATTATTATTATTATTATTATTATTATTATTATTATTATTATTATTATTATTATTATTATTATTATTATTATTATTATTATTATTATTATTATTATTATTATTATTATTATTATTATTATTATTATTATTATTATTATTATTATTATTATTATTATTATTATTATTATTATTATTATTATTATTATTATTATTATTATTATTATTATTATTATTATTATTATTATTATTATTATTATTATTATTATTATTATTATTATTATTATTATTATTATTATTATTATTATTATTATTATTATTATTATTATTATTATTATTATTATTATTATTATTATTATTATTATTATTATTATTATTATTATTATTATTATTATTATTATTATTATTATTATTATTATTATTATTATTATTATTATTATTATTATTATTATTATTATTATTATTATTATTATTATTATTATTATTATTATTATTATTATTATTATTATTATTATTATTATTATTATTATTATTATTATTATTATTATTATTATTATTATTATTATTATTATTATTATTATTATTATTATTATTATTATTATTATTATTATTATTAATTAATTAATTAATTAATAATATTTGAGAAAATTAGTGAAAAATCTCTTTAGGGGGAGGCGATCTAATTTTAGGTAAGCCCCTACAATTATTTTGATTTTCATTAAACTCCTCAAATTTTTTTTTTATTATTTTAGTTAAATACAAATTTCATCCTCAAGTTTGCACCGATTTCACATTTGGTCCCCCATGTTCGTAAAAAACACATTTGGTCCCTCATGTTTCAAAATTCAACACTTTTAGTCATTTAGGTCAGTTTTTAGTTAGTAATAACGGGATCAAGCATGTGTCCAATATTGTCTTGACTGACGGCTAATGTTCAAATTGATGGAAATGACCAAAAATGTTAAATTACTAAAATATGAGGTACCAAATATGTTTTTCGTGAACATGAGAAACTAAATGTAAAATAGATACAAATTTGAGCGATGACAACTGCAATTTTTTCCCTATAAAAATATGACAAATCATTCACAACGTCCTCATCAATTATTTAAGATCATTTCAATACTAACAATTATTTTCCAATCATCGGCCATGAATATCAAGTTCATTATGGAATTTAAAAATAAAACAATTAACTCTAGACAATAAAAAACACAAAGATGACGATGAAACTTTAAACATTCATAAAATTAATATTTTCTTTTTAATATAAAATTAATATTTTCTTTTTACACAACACTCCTTTGTTAAAATTCCTATAACAAAATACGAATTTATTTGAATTCAGTAGTTCGGTAGTTCCCACTCGAGTGCTAACATTGACCACAAAAAAAGAGAACCAAAAAAAATTCTTATAAATGGATATTTGACTATATCAGAGTCAGACGATTTTTATTAACTTTATCTCGTATAATCTGACTTACTTAGTAAAACATTTGACCTCAATATATTATATTATATTTTTTTTTAGAATTCGAAAAATATAAAATTAATTAGTTCAATCTTCAAATAAATAAATGCAATGATTTTAACCTTAAACACTTTACAAGATTTGAAAATCTTTTTTTTTTTTACAACAATTTGAAAATCTTATTGTCATAACAATTCGGCAATTCACTTTTAAAACAGATTGAATAGCTGTCGTAATTAAGTGGTGTATATCCGCACCTAGTGAATTTTTAAATTATTTCTATATTAGCATTTGAGCGACGAGTAATTGATAACATCAAAATCAAGATTAATTCCATTTAGTATAAATAAATAATTGGGAGTGTAAAAATCATATACATGTAATATTGCCTCATTGGATTTTCACTAAATTTCTCTAAACTTTTTTAACTTGTTTTTGTCAATTTTGATTCATACACGTATATTTTAGGTTTTAGAAACAACAATTAATATTTTTTTGCCCATTTTGCCTCTACCTTTCACAACCCTAATTTCACACCCGGGGACTCATTTCAAAGGTCTCACTCATCTATATATTGAATGTATTTGTACCCCTGACACTTCACAGCTCATCACACACACAAGAGTAAGAGTCATAAAAAAATATTTTGCTACATTTGTGTGAATAAAAGATAAAAAGGTGAAAAAAAACACACAGTTTGAATCAAAAGTAAAACTTGAAGAAATGGAGAGAGGAGAAAGCTCAAACATAGAACATAAGTACACCAGAAGAGCACGCGCATCTGGTAAAAATTGCACTCATTTTTCCTAATATTTTTGTTTTTAAGACTAAATCTATATAAACAATGTGCATAGATTTGTGTTTTTTATGTTCACGTTTCTTATTTGTCGCATAAAAAGTACGTGTTAATTCGTTGGATTTGGTTTTTTGATAATCGATCTTTTATTAGCACATTTGTACGATTAAGTTCGCAAATCTTTTTGATGCTTCACAGATCTCCTTGCGTGAATTGAATAAAAGAACGATTTTTTTCTCGCTTCCGTATATCATTCATTCTATTCTAATTTCTTTTATATTTAACAGGCAACGTTTTTTTAATTTTTATGTTACTCTTTTAATTTTTTTTCACAAATCAATATTCTATTAGCGAATTTGGTGTGGTTAAAATTCATAATTTTTTTAATGCTTCATGGATCTTCTTGCGTGAATTGCATAAAAATATGATTTTTTAATTGTTTTTTTTTTGTCGCTTTCGTGTAACTCATTCTCTTTAGGTTTTTTTTATGTTTAACATTTTTTTTTACTTTTTATAATATTTTTAATTTTCTTTGTTTAGCATATAACAAATGTTAATTAAAAAATAATAATTTTGTTCATGTAGTCATTGGATTTCAATTTTCCTTGTTTCATCTTAATTTCTTTTTATTTTTAAAATAATCCAATGCATTGTAATTAGTACTTTAATATAATTCAATCAACATTTTCTTCACAATTAAGAGCAATTCTTTATTTCCTCACAAAACAAATGTGATCCCATACGGATCAAATCAGAAAAGGGTTCTAATTAATGTGGATAAAATTAGTTGTGATAAAAAAAGAAATTAATTCAATATAATCCTAATTTTTTTAGTCAATTCGATGAATATTTATTTCATATATGTATTATATAATTGTATTTCATTTATCGATAAATGGTAAATGTATATTAATCACATCATCAATATATGCATATATATAGTTGTTTTAAATAAAATAAAACATGAGTTTCAATATAAAATATAATAGAATATTATTACATTGTGTGAGAGATTAGTGCAATAAAAGTGAGTTTTTTGTACTTGATTTTTACAACCACTCTATAATTTCTTCATGCTCTACTTTCTGTACGCGATGACGATAATAAAAGATGGTCATATATAAAACCTGAACAACAATTAACTGAAAACTGGCTACTCAATTTTATACATGTTTTTTTTTAATAAGTTCGAGTTTTTAAATTTATTTCACTTTTATAGTTTTGAAAAATATTATTTTTTCTTTATTGCATTGCATATGTCAATCCTATATCGCACCCCTATATATTATGTGATTATTACATTGTCTATGTGTATATATTTAATTATAAATTGAAATATATTATTTCAGGCATTGTCATTAGGGAAGGGGGCGCCCCCACTCCCACCGCCGCCACCAATGCTGTCAACATCCCGGCCGCCCCAATCAATGAGACGCTCGGAGAGGTAAACCAAGAGCAACAAGGCGTCAAAAGAGAGGCGGTCCAATACATGCCAACAACAAATATCACTCGCATCATGCGGTGCGTCCTCCCCGCCCACGTTAATATCGCCGACGATGCAAAAGAGGCCATCCAGGTGTGTGTCTCCGAGTTCATCAACTTTGTTACTGCTGAGGCAAACAACCGATGCCGCCGTGACTATCGAAAAACCGTCACGCCGGAGGATGTGCTGGCGGCAATGACGTCGCTGGGTTTCGGCGACTACATAGAGCCCCTCGTCATTTTCCTCAACAAACATCGAGCCCAGCAGGACCTCGAGAGCGGCTCCATGAATCAGTTGGGGCTGTTCGTCAGGCGCGACGACGATAATGGTGGCTTCGTTCACCATCAGCAGCCGCAAGATGCTCATATGGTGCGGTCGCCGCCACCACCGGCGGCGCCGGCGATGGGGTATTATGTCCCCTTACCGCCGCCTGCTGCTGGCACAGTGGAAGACGGGGAAGAATTAGGTGGATCGACGACAGTCAACAATGCATATATGTCGTGCAATTATGGTCGTGGAGAAGGCTCCTCCGGCGGACCCGAGTTTGATCCATTTCATAAGTTTTAATTAATGCAAGTGTGTTGTGATTTAAATGCACTAAAACATCATAGACAAATTAAATACTATTTTCTATGACTACCTTTTTTTATTATCATTTTTATGGATTGTTAGAGATTTTTCTTTGGATTCAAGAATTTCATAGCTTGTTTGAAATTGATATTTTTCTAATATTCGTTGATTGCATTATAATTTATTTTGTTTTATAAATTGTATTTAAAAAAAAGAATGCTTTCTTTTTACACAACACTCCTTTGTTAAATTTCTATAGCAAAATACGAACTTATTTGAATTCAGTAGTTCCCACTCGAGTGCTAACAATGACCACAAAATAGAGAACCAAAAAAGAAAAGATCTTGTAAATGGATATTTGACTATATATATCAAAGTCGGACGATTTTTATTAACTTTATCTCGTATAATCTGACTTACTTAATAAAACATTTGACCTCAATATATTATATTATATTTTATTTTCTTTTAGAATTCGAAAAATATAAAAATTAATTAGTTCAACCTTCAAATAAACAAAGGCAATAATTTTAACCTTAAACACTTTACAAGATTTGAAAATCTTTTTTTTTTTTTTTTTGTTGGACAACGATTTGAAAATCCTATTATCATAACAATTCAGCAATTCACAATTAAGACGGATTAAATAGCTGTCGTAATTAAGTGGTGTCTATCCCCACCTAGTAAATTTTTGAATTATTTCTATATTAGCATTTGAGCGATGAGTAATTAATAACATCAAATCAAGGTTAATTCCATTTATTTAGTATAAATAAATAATTGAGAGTGTAAAAAATCATATATATGTAGTACAGCCTCATAGGATTTTCACTAAATTTCTGCAAACTTTGTGAACTTATTTTTGTCAATTTTGATTCATACACCTATATATTAGGTTTTAGAAACAACAATTAATATTTTTTTTGCCCATTTTGCCTCTACCTTTCACAACCCTAATTTCACACCTGTGGACTCATTTCAAAGGTCTCACTTATCTATATATTGAATGTATTTGTGCCTCTGATACTTCACAGCTCATCACACACACAAGAGTAAGAGGCATAAATTTTTTTTTTGCTACGTTTGTGTGAATAAAAGAGAAAAGGTGAAAAAAAATACACAGTTTGAATCAAAAGTAAAACTTGAAGAAATGGAGAGAGGAGAAAGCTCAAACATAGAACATAAGTACACCAGAAGAGCACACGCATCTGGTAAAAATTGCACTAATTTTTCCTAATATTTTGTTTTTAAGACTAAATCTATATTAACAATGTGCATAGATTTGTGTTTTTTATGTTCACGTTTCTTATTTGTCGCATTAAAAAATACGTGTTAATTCGTTGGATTTTTTTTTGATAATCGATCTTTTATTAGCACATTTGTGCGATTTAAGTTCAGAAATCTTTTTGATGCTTCACAGATCTCCTTGCGTGAATTGAATAAAAAAACGATTTTTTTCTCCCTTCCGTCATTCATTCTGTTCTGATTTCTTTTATATTTGACAAACATAGTTTTTTTAATTTTATTATTACTCCTTTAATTTTTGTTTTTCACAAATCAGTATTCTATCGATTTGATGTGGTTCAAATTCATAATTTTTTTTAATGCTTCATGGATCTCATGGATCTTCTTGCGTGAATTGCATAAAAATATGATTTTGTTTATTTATTTTATCGCTTTCGCGTAACTCATTCTATTTAGATTTCTTTTATGTTTAACATTTTTTTTATTATTTATAATATTTTTAATTTTTTGTTTAGCATAGATCAAACGTTAATTAAAAAAATTTAATTTTGTTCATGTAGTCATTGGATTTCAATTTTCCTTGTTTCATCTTAATTTCTTTTTATTTTTTTAAATAATCCAATGCATTGTAATTAGTACTTTAATATAATTCAATTAACACTTTTTCACAATTAAGAGCAATTCTTTACTTCATCACAAAAAAAATGTGATCCCATACGGATCAAATCAGAAAGGGTTCTAATTAATGTGGATAAAATTGGTTGTGATAAAAAAAAGGAAATTAATTCAATATAATCCTCAGTTTTTTAGTCAATTCGATGAATATTTATTTCATATATGTATTATATAATTGTATTTCATTTATCAATAAATGGTTTTTGTATATTAATCACATCATCAATATTTTCATATATATAGTTGTTTTAAATAAAATAAAACATGAATTGCAATATAAAATATAATAGAATATTACAGTGTGTGAGAGATTAGTGCAATAAAAGTGAGTTTTTTTGTACTTGATTTTTACATAATATGTTTGTGTTAGTTATTGGATAAAAATCCAACCACTTTATAATTTCTTCACACCAATATGCTCTACTTTATGTACGCGATGACGATAATAAAAGATGGTCATATATAAAACACAAACAACAATTAACAGAAAACTGGCTACTCAATTTTATACATGTTTTTTTTGAATAAGTTCGAGTTTTTAAATTTATTTCACTTTTATAGTTTTGAAAAATATTACTTTTTCTTTATTGCATTGCATATGTCGATCCTATATCGCATATATTTTATTTTGTAAATTTAAAAAATATTATTCCAGGCATTGTCATTAGGGAATGGGGCGCCACCATCCCCGCCGCCCCAATCAATGACATGCTCGGAGAGGTAAACCAAGAGCAACAACAAGGCGTCAAAAGAGAGGCGAACCAATACATGCCGACAACAAATATCACTCGCATCATGCGGTGTGTCCTCCCCGTCCACGTTAATATCGCCGACGATGCAAAGGAGGCCATCCAGGTGTGCGTCTCCGAGTTCATCAACTTCATTACTACTGAGGCGAACAACCGATGCCACCGTGACTATCGAAAAACCGTCACGCCGGAGGACGTGCTGGCGGCAATGACGTCGCTGGGTTTCGGCGACTACATAGAGCCCCTCATCATTTTCCTCAACAAACATCGAGCCCAGCAGGACCTCGAGAGCGGCTCCATGAATCAGTTGGGGCGGTTCGTTTGGCGTGACGACGATACTGGTGGCTTCGTTCACCATCAGCAGCCGCAAGGTGCTCATATGGCGCGGTCGCCGCCACCACCAGCACCACCGGCGGCGCCGACGATGGGGTATTATGTCCCCTTACCGCCGCCTGCTGCTGGCACAGTGGAAGACGAGGAAGAATTAGGTGGATCGACGACTGTCAACAATGCATATATGTCGTGCAATTATGGTCGTGGAGAAGGCTCCTTTGACGGACCCGAGTTTGATGAATTTCAGAAGTTTTAATTCATGCAAGTGTATTGTGATTTAAATGCACTAAAACATCATAGACAAATTAAATACTATTTTCTATGACTACCTTTTTATTTTATTTTATTATCATTTTCATGGATAATTAGAGATTTTTCGTTGGATTCAAGAATTTCATAGCTTGTTTGAAATTGATACTTTCTAATATTCGTTGATTGCATTATACTTTGTTTTCTTTTATAAAAACACGAGTATATAATATAGTCGATATCGTGAACGATATAATTGTTATAAAAATGATATAACTCAACAATCAACATATGTATTGATCGTCCGTAAATATCACTCCATATCGCGATGTAACATGATTTTTTGATATTTTTGGTGGTTATTTGTGCAATTTTATCATATTTTGGGATGATTTTGTTCACATTTTGGGTGATTTATGTGATTTTCATCACATCTTTATTTATGATAATTATGTTTTTTTTGTTAACACAACAAAGCCAAAGTAAATAGTTTCGGTAAATTATAAGATTGTCCCAGTCAAAACCAACAAATTTGTTCAACTTTCTATAATCATAAATAATTTATATCAACAATTTCTAATAATTATGATTTTTATCTGATTTAATAATTTAGTTACTATTGAAATTTGAATGTAGATTAATTTCGAATGAGTGGCTTGACTCCAAATTATAAAATTTTACAATTTTGTTGCATTTAATTTAATTTATATATAATCAAACAACAAGAGATTCTTTTTAGCGAACTTTAGAACAATGATTGATGAAAGACATGTTTCCAAATACAAATATTATCCATAAAATAAAATAAAGAATCTAATGCATGAAGAGAGTGGATGACATGTTTCCAAATATAAAAAAATGTATTAAATTCACTTTCATTACACCAACTACATTATTTTATTTAGTTTTTTTGATACAAAAAAATTGCACCAATTTATTTATTTCGCTCTCTTTTTAAAAGTTAGAAAACTTAGATGAAAAATGGTTATCAACTTAATATACACATACATGATAGTTTGAATATATAAAACATTATTAGTGTAATTATGATCATTTTTGAATCCATTCAACTAAATTATATTTGTGTGGAACCATACTTGTTCTGATTAGAATTGGAGATCGCTATCGGATTTAAAAAAAATAAAATCAAAATTTTCGGAAGTAAAAATTAATAGTAATTCTAGTTACACAAGAAAATGAAAAAATATAATAATAATCGGAATTTCGGATGTGTGAATAGAAAAACTTGTTGCAGAGTAAAACAAATTCGCTACGTAATCGACGAAATTCGAAAGGTAGCAGAACATTCATGAGTTAATTAATAGTGACATCACAAGTCTAATTTTTGGAAAATAATTGGATTTTTTGAAATTAAAATCGAACATAAAATCAGTCTTTCATCTATATTCCGATTCTGAGCCACAAAAAAATGGTAAAACATGTGTGAATCGGAACTTTTCAAATTGAAAATTGAAAATATTGTTCCAAAAATCGGAAAATTTTCGTATTAGCATCGTGGAACTCGAAAATTCGGTAGCAATTTCCTCTTTCGACTCAGTGACATTTTTTTTAACTGGGTTCTGTAAAAGTTAGGTATATAAATATTTTACATGTTTAAAAAATAATAATTAATGACATACTTAATTATTTGTGAAATAAATAATAGTTTTTTATTATTTTTATCTTTTTTATTTGAGAGAAAAAAAGAAAGAATTATTTTTGCAAAATAAAAAGAACCGAACACCCTCTAAATACGTTTGATCCACCTTTTCAAACTTCAAATCCCCAAAACCAAATTTTTTCACCAGCAGTCCCTCACAGTACCAGAATTCAAAAATTGACTGCAGAGATCTTCGAATTCGAGGCTGCGAAGTTATAATCCAGAGTAATTTTGGAGCTGGGATCTGGAAAAGAATCCATCTTCGTCGTCTTCCACCAATCTCTCTCTCTCTCAACAGAAATACTGTTTGAATTTTCTTGCAGTGGAGGGGTACATTGTGTATCCGTGGTAACCCTTCTGCTTGCAGCCTTCAAGTGTTGTTTTTCTGGTGTAATTTTGCCCATTTACGCTCCAGATATTCGTCCCCAGAAACAAGGAAGAGGAATCTGAGAAACTGGTTCAGTCATTTCGTCGAACATGACGTGAGCGGTCGTAATTTGCTAGGCATTTGTAGGAATGTGAATGTGGCTGACGGGATTTTTTTGCTTGGGATCTGCTGCACTGTCGACAATTGTTTGCCGCTGAGCTGGAGGTTGTGCTAGGGTTTTGGGCATTTTGATTTTCAGTTGCGAAGTTCTGAGATGGCGACCACCACCAAACGAGCTTATAAGCTACGTATCCTTTTTTTTAATGACGTCCAATAGTTTCATTTGCTATCTTTCCATTTCCCCGATTCTCCCTTTTCTTTTACTTTTTTCCCCCTTTTAAAGATTTAGGATATGGAATTAGATTTGGAAACTGGAATGCAGTGCTGTGCGGTGAATTTTGGTTGGATCCGGTGGAAGAAGAATTACTTTACGTGTGTGTGTTTGTGTGTGCGCGCGTGTTAATTTGGTGAATATACCACTTGAGCATGAATAGCACATCATATAAAAATTAGGGCAAAATTTCAGGAGTGTCAGCTAAAAAATGTGACTTCACGTTGTTAGAGATTGATAGTAGGAGAAAGTGATTTC
The DNA here is from genome assembly GCF_056151865.1 of Erythranthe guttata. NCBI lineage: Eukaryota > Viridiplantae > Streptophyta > Magnoliopsida > Lamiales > Phrymaceae > Erythranthe > Erythranthe guttata. The sequence goes on along the minus strand of NC_142537.1, from coordinate 3,385,714 downwards.
CATTATAAGTACTTTTTCCTCTTTCATTGTGTGAATAAGATGTTTTTGTTTATCTACAATATGTGTTTGATGCTTTTGTGATTAGGTGAAACTGATTGGGTAGACTGTGCAAGCATGGACATCATGTTGCAAAATCACAAAAACATTAAAAAAGAAGGAAAATAACCTATGATGAAAAATTGTAAATCTGTCTTGGTTTGCATTAGATAATTGTTGCAAGGTACTACTTTTAATCAAATGCAAAATTTTGCATTAGTTGAATGTGGAGATTTGCAGCATATTAAAGTAGAACAGGTGATGACGATGTGATCAGTTATGACTAAATGAATGCTAACTAAAGTTGATAGTTTTTGCATGTGTACTCTTGGTTTCTGAGGGCTGATGACAAGATTATCGAGAGTATCGAGGTCGAAAGTCTGCATTATTGCATATATTCCATTAACTGAATCAAGAAGTAACAGCGTTTGTTGGAATTCTATATACTAATGAACCTCCCATGCAATTATTGAGAAAAAAAAAGAAACACGGATGTTGGGTACACGCCTACTGATGATAAGCAACCTCCGTGATTACTGTCCAATAATAAACTTTAATTTCAACCATTTAGTGGCAATGCAAACAGATGTGCTTAAGGAATAGTAGTAGAATATAAAAGATGACCTGTTAATTTGGAATCCTTAACAGTATGATTGCTATAGAGGAATTTGTAGCACATTCTGCAAGTGTGAACTGCCTAAAGATCGGGAGGAAATCATCAAGAGTTCTAGTCACTGGAGGAGAAGATCACAAGGTCAATCTCTGGGCTATCGGCAAGCCCAATGCCATACTGGTTAGTTTATATCCCACTGTGCCTTTTCTTTTTAGTGGCTTTATAATCTATTCTGCGGAGCCTTATTTTTGGTTCGAACAAGTGTCATAATTGTCGGTACCTCCCATGTCAAAAATGATTTTTGTCAAAGCAGTTTAATAATTTAAGACTGCATTACCCATTTCCAGGGAGGCTTTGAATTGGGGTTGCTTGAGGGAATCATTCCTTTGTTGGTTTTCATTATACTACCAGCATATCATTACATTTTCTTGTTTTCATGTTCTCCTAATTTACCTGTGATAGGGAACTAATTAGAATTTTGCTCTTATATTTTCATCATTTGGTGATGGGTTCATGGTTCAATGCATTAGAGTTTGTCGGGTCATTCGAGTGGAATTGATTCGGTTAGCTTTGATTCTTCGGAGGTTTTGGTAGCTGCTGGAGCAGCTAGTGGGACCATTAAGCTTTGGGATTTAGAGGAGGCTAAGAGTAAGCTTTCTGCAAACCCATTTTTTCTAATTGTATTTAGCAAGCACATAAAAACATAAAACTTTGTTGTGTTTGACTTTTTTCCATGTCTTTGATAGCCCTTCGCACCCTCACCGGTCACCGATCAAATTGCATATCGTTGGACTTTCATCCCTTTGGAGAGTTCTTTGCATCTGGATCTCTGGACACAAATCTAAAAATATGGGATATCCGAAGAAAAGGGTGTATACACACTTACAAGGGTCATACTAGAGGTGTTAATACTATCAGATTTACTCCTGATGGGCGATGGGTTGTATCTGGTGGTGAGGACAACACCGTGAAGGTTAGATATGTCATTTCCTTCGACTTCTTGTTTTTACCCTTAATTTCCGTCCTTTCTGGTTGTGATTAATCTATTATTGAATTGTGAAAACAAGGTTTTTTTCTAACTATAGAGATTCTCTCGGAGTTACCTTATTTTAATTGCTGTCCATATAGTATTCTCTCTTCACTCAAGTTATCGATACATGCATCATTTTAAATGTTTTATATCGGTACATGTCATTGAATATTTTTCTTTTCTTATTGTTTTCAGGTTCTTAATATTTTCTTTTCCTTTTCTTATTCCATTATTTATTTGTATCAACTTTATTTTCCTACTATCTTCATTTTCCTTCTCTTCTTCCTTATTCATTGATTTCAATCCATTTTACTTTCTTACTATTTTTTTTCCTTTTCTTCTTCCGTATTGTTATACTTTAATATGAGTTATTGTTTAAAGCCTTAAATTTGTAAGATCTTTTGCTGCACAACAACAATGTAGCATACATTTAGGTTGAGTCTCTAATTATCTCTTTTCCTAAAATACAGCTATGGGATTTAACAGCGGGCAAGCTTTTGCACGAGTTCAAATGTCATGAAGGTCAAATCCAGAGCATTGATTTCCATCCTCACGAGTTTTTACTGGCAACAGGTTGGAAAATCTATCTCTGCACTGTTAGATCTGCAAAAATCATGTGGTTATCAGTCTGCTGTCTGACAATTTTGATTACAGTTGATCGAATTTTCTTTTATTTTTGCCAATATTTTCCTGCTGAAAATTGAAGAATATAGGTAGAGATTAATCAAATAGATGGAAGAATAGAACTAAGAAGGATATAGGAATTTCCTTAAATGCATAGGTTTTTTTTGGCAGGATAGATTCAGAAAAAAATAATATGTCCCAAACAGGTCAGATCATGATTTGCTGCATTTCGCAAATTAGAACGCTTGTTCCATTTTCATTCATAGTCCGTTGAAAATTTTATTGGTGGATCTTTGAAAGCTTAAGAAAGGAAAGGCTCCAATTTTCGTAGAAGTTGTGAAAGGAAGAATTAGATATGTACTAGATGCTTACGGCTGTCATTCTCCAAGTTGCTTCTCCATTGCCACCTGGCTCAAATTGCTATCAAGTATCAATATTTAAGTTGGAACTTTGCTTTTGCTGATGAACTATAACAATTTGTATTACATTTATACATCAATTTTTTTTTTTGGTTCTAGAAGTGTAGAGTGCCACTTTCTACCAGTAATATGGCTGCTTGTGTAAGCATGAAGGTTTATGCTTATTGAGCGAGTTTGTGCTTTTCTTGGTTTGGACTAAGTATAAGCAGTTACTTATAATTTTACCCTTATGCACCATGATGAAAGATATTGTTTGAGCTGTTGTTTATATTTGTTTGAGCTTTTCTTTTTTTGAACTTAGTATAAGCAGTTAATTATAGTTTTTTTTAATGATTTGTCAGGATCGGCTGATAGAACTGTGAAATTCTGGGATCTTGAAACTTTTGAGCTAATTGGTTCAACTGCACCCGAGGTTTTGCTAATTTATGTCATTAATCATCTTTTTCTATTTCTTTTTTTTGGGAGAAATAGCTTTCTATTATTATTTATTGCATTCACTTTTTATTTGACCTTGACACTGCTAAACAGTTGTTACCTGAGTTTTGAGTAACTATTGCTGAATTGTTTCAAATCCAGTCTACAGGAGTGCGCTGCATGACCTTTAACCCTGATGGGAGAACCCTGCTTTGTGGCTTGCATGAGAACTTGAAAGTAGGCTCTATATGTTGAAGTCATTGCTTAATTAATATATTAAACCACCATCGGGTTTATCTGATTTTGTTTCTTTTATATTGTTACAGGTTTTCTCATGGGAGCCCATCAGAAGTCACGATACCGTTGATGTGGGTTGGTCCAGGCTATCAGATATGAATGTTCATGAAGGGAAGCTTCTGGGATGTTCTTATAATCAGAGTTGTGTTGGAGTATGGGTCGTAGACATATCGGTATAACACATTATCTTAGCTTCATGAAATTACTTGTTCTGTTCAACATTTTTAACTCATGAATGGTCTGCTACCTTGCAATGTTGCCAGCGTATTGAGCCGTATGCAATGGGAAGTACTGCTCGGTTAAATGGTGATTGTGAACCAAAATCTAATTCGGGGGGTTCAACTGTACTGACAGAGGACAACGTAAAGACCAATTTGGGTAGGCTTTCCATTTCACATAATTCTGATTCTGCGAAGGAAACTAGATCTTTCACGAGGATCTCTGTCCAGCAGAATTCAGATCTTAATAAAGATTCCAAATCAGTTACATGTAAGCTATTCTTTTATATTGTTTCGTCGTTTGAATTTGTAGTTAAATTAGTACTTTTTCTACTCGTCTCCAACACCCCATTAACAGATTTTGTTGGGCGTCCCTTTCCCCGTAGCTTTTCCTTCTCCAGTTCTTATTCTTGAAGTTCTATTTAATGTTTTTCTTCTTCATGCTACTGAAGCTGCTGTCAGCACTCCGAGCACTCCTCAAAGGTCAAATTTTAATGTTGTTCAAAAAACAACTCAAAACAATCCATCAGCAGTTGTCAATGCCACAAACCCAAAGCGGCAGTCTACAAAGGTCCAATCAGCAGCAAGTATATTATTCAACAGATCTGATGTAATGCCAGTGGTTGTGCCTAGAAATACAAGACTAGAGCAAGCTACAGAATCAAGAAAAGATGATGTTCCTGTAAAAACCGTACCTCCACCTTTGCAGTCCAAATCTGATCATCGAAAATTTATCAATACCAGAGATGATATGGAAGGCCGGAATATTTCTTCTCAGTCTGATAACGAGTTCCCGAAAACCATGGATTCAAGTGTCGCAGATAGGAGTTTTGGTACTTCAGTTAAGAGCTCCATCAGTGTAGTAGCTGCAGCTGAAAGAAAAATCAAAGATGACAAGCCTATGATCCCAAGAAAAGTTGATACAAATGCAACTACTGACGCCTTTGGCAGACACCAACACGAAAGTTGTATGTATTTCTTCATCAAAATATGGTTCTCTCACATTTATTATCTCCTTTACAACTGTTTCGTGCATGCTTGTCTGAGTGCAAATTCACTGTTTTGTGCATCACTTGTGGTCCTATTGCTAGGATTTTTGTGCACCTTCTTTATGGTGTGGACAAAGTTTTCTATCTTGATGGTTTCTACTGTGTCAGTGGGGGTTGAGAGGAAAAAGTGGGCGATTTATGTTCTTGAAGTTATGCCAAATTTTGGGCGATCCACGAGTGCAGCACAAGGAGAACAATTGTAGTGAAATTTCTATACTTTGATATTATAACTTTGTGAATGGTTATTATGATCTGATGGAAGAAAAATAGAGATGAATCTGGCTTGAATTTATGTCAACTGTCGAAAATTAAAAATCATGCTGCATCTGCTTTTGCTGGCGTAGATATATCCCCTTCTTTAGTTGCTTCGAATTTATTAGTATAGTAGATATGGAAAAGTTTCTCTTAGATTATCATCGCATACCATCAATGATGAAGAGGGAAGCAAGTGGAAAAGGAAACTACCTTGATGCCTTATTTTTTTGCAGTTATTAGAATTGCTATTTTCCCTGCAATATATGCTGCTCCTACTAAAGGTGCTGTGTTCATTTACTTTTCTGGCACTCGGGAAGACAATGCAATAACTGTTGCTATCATATTTTTCTTGAACATATGGAAAATTAGAGAATCATATTAATTTGTGCTCTCTTCATTTTCATCCTCCTACTGTACACACACCACACAAACATTGCCTATTTACTGCAAACTGAAATCACTGGCATTGAAGTTTTCCTGCTGACTTAGTTCTTTCTTCTCGTCTATCCTCACTTACCACCATTCTGGATGTATCTTTTTTTTTTCATGCTTGCCTTTCTTTTTACCTTTAAACTCTTGGTAGTCGAACATCCATGCTGATCGCTTCAAAACCTGCATGTTGCAGAGTGCATGATACTGTAAGGTAAAGGTGCCCTGGTCGTATGGATTATGCACCGTTCAGACGCACTTGATCTGTTTAGATTATTGAAATACATCAGATAAAGAACCTATACAAAGTAAAAAAAGATGAAAACTGCAAGGTAACTGGAAGAGTGATGGGTTCCTTTAGGTTGATAACGAGTGAGAAACCGCAGCTGGAAACAACAAAGACAAACTAAAAACTTGAATTCTAGGCCGCCCTTCCATACCGTCAATAGTACAGTGAAAAGCCCTATCGTGTTTTCTTTTGCGATCTGCTGGAGTTTTTCTATTAGCTGATAATATTATAGTTGGATATACAGGGCTAGTGTCTTTTATACCCGTAGTGACTTTCTTCCACCTGATTTATTCTTCAAGTTTATGATACCAATAGCAATTTGAACTCGTAAGTCAGCTAATGCATATGCAAATATGGGATGTGACAACATGATAGTTTGTGCTGTCTTAAGTTAACCAATTTTCTTTTGTTCATAGATGAATTTCGCGGGAATAACATGAATATGGATACATCTCATGAAGAAGGTCAAAAAGGAGGTATAACTACATTGTCAAGTGGGTAATTTGCTTAAACAATTTGATACTACACTTTTAAATATATGGTTTCTGTTGCTTATGAACATTCTTGTTAATTACATTAGGTAGAACACATTCAATTGTCTCAACCTGGGAACAGAAACGCAGAAGTCCTTACCGGCAACGTCTTGCTTCAAGCAATGTCTCTGGGAAATCAACTGCTGTGAGTACTCGCTGAACCTTTTTTGGAGAAACTTAACTTCCACTTACATTCTCCAAAATATTTGATCTTTACTTTAACTTTGTTTAAACCAGTCAATTTCATCCCAGTTTACTTGTATCTCTATATTTAAATTACATTTATATGCTTGTCCGTACGATCCATATTATATATGAATAACTAAAGTGTTTTTTATTCATATCTATCATAACAGAGAATCTTTTCTTCAACTGATGAAAACGAGTCAGTCTCTGCTAGTGATGAGGATACTATTGCTGACTTGATGGAACTGCATGATCAATTTGTTGGCTCAATGTATTCTCGTTTAAGCAAACTACAGGTATTTCATTGCATATTATATTATTCTTGGAGTCACAATCCACATCATTCTGCTGCATTTCCCTACACTTTTCGAGTAGTAGTTGTTCTGATTCCTTTATATATGCTATAACGAACGTCTTTCACAGTCTGGTAGTGGTAAATCCATACTCATGTAAAAGTTGTATTTGTTCTGGGTACTTCTGGTAAATGCTTTCGCTACTGATGATCGAAGGCCGTGGTATACCACTTAGTGCAGTCAATTGTGTCGAATGAGGTACTCATATAGTTGTATAAAAGATCATTATAGTTGTTTAGATGATATCTATGGGAAAAGTGTCAAACCAAGTGTTTTGTAAATGTCTAGGAAAGAAAAAAATAGAGAAAATATATACATTTAGTGACAGCTTTGTGGGATCAATTAAGCAAATTACAGACTTGAGTTTATTTTAGAAATTCTCTTTTGGTTTCCCTTGATTTTTCATAAAAATCTTGGTTCAGGTTCTGTTTAAAGTTTAAACTATTTTATTTGGAAACTACTCAAACTCACGTTTTTCTAGTATTCTGCATTTGTTTCACCTTTCAAAGACTCTCGATTGTAACGTCTGTATAAAACCTTGTGCTGCTTGTAGTTTAGTAAGAGCAGAATATAATAGTTTTAAACTATTGTTGCTCTTTTTTTTTGTTTATTTTTTCTTCAGGTAGTCCTCAACTACTGGCAAAGGCATGATATCAAAGGGGCCCTTGGTGCAATCAACAAGATGGGCGATCATAGTGTGAGTGTACTCTTCTTAATTCCAGAATGGGGGTGAAAAATTAACTCGCCTCTCATTTCAATGATGAGCAGTATAATCTCAAACTTGTAATGAGAATTTCACATTAACCAGTTAATTATGAAGTAATCATGTTCTTTTTCTTCATTCTTCAGGTGCTTGCTGACGTTATGTGCCTTTTGGCAGAAAAAACTGATATGGTCACGTTAGATATTTGTTCTTGTCTTTTGCCACTCCTGTCAGGACTTATAGAAAGTGATATGGATAGGTAAGTAAACTATCTACTTGATGTTTTAGCACTTCTGATTCTGCATCCTCGTCGTCTTCAGAGGCTCCTCAACCAATCTGTCTCTTAGTAAAAGCAGGATCTTTTGTGCGTGCATGTGTGTGTGTGTGTGAAAATACTGAAATAATAAAAAAACTGAATATATTATGCAAGAACAATATGGCCCAATTCCTCTTTAAGTTTGTTTCCTTTTTGCCTATTTCACAAAATGGATACACTTGGCTGAAAGATATATAATATTTGGATGGAATTTCTGCAGACCCAAAATCATTCTAGCTATACGAAGAACAGGACTTTTGTCTGATTTATTGGGATTGAAGATAAAGTATTTACTGAAAGATAATAAATGATTTATGAAGAACTTCACAGTTTACTGGTTCTGTGAAACATCTAAATGACTCTGACCCTGTGGCACATGTGTTAAACGAAGCCTGACACTTGAAACTTTTCCTTAGGAAGAAAAATCTTTGCATTTCATCAAAAATTTACTACCACATACCTTTTGTACCGGGTATCTGTACGAATTCTTTACCAGTTTTGTTGCTAACTGTTTGCTATGAATAAACTATTCTGTACTGCATAAGCCATAGGCCGTACGGTATGAGCTAGCAAGCCCTTTGTCTCTTAGAATCAGTTAGTTGGTGAGCTGGGCATTTTTTTGATTTACAAGATGAATTATTGGTGCCATTTCTTGGTGATTTTATCTTTCACGCAGTTGTTGTTTTGTCTAGTGGTTCAAAAATCTGTGACAACTTCAGTTGATCTTGTTAAACCTAATGAACTATTTATTTATTTATTTATTTATTTATTTATTTATTTATTTATTTATATGCAGGCATCAAGATATTGCACTGGATATGCTGCTAAAACTTGTGCGAGTATTTGGCTCTGTAATATATTCTTCATTGTCCGCGCCATCATCTGTCGGTGTAGACATTGAGGCGGAGCAAAGGTTCGGTTGTTTCTTCCCTTGAATATGCTTGTCAGCAATTACATTTGCAACTATTATTACAACTACTATCGTTATTTCCATTATCACTGGTTCGTCAAATCATCTAATTATGGAAGATCTGCTTTCACTTTCTGTTGTCTCAAGGCTTGAGCGTTGCAATCTTTGCTATACGGAACTTGAGAAAGTAAAACGCTCCCTGCCTCACCTTTCCAGGTATGTATTTCATTATTTCTCATGAAAAAATGCTCTACTTCAGCTTGTTGAGCAAATCGCTAATTCAGTCAACTTTGTTTCATATTGCAGAAAAGGAGGCTCGATTGCCAAGTCTGCACATGAGCTGAATCTAGCACTTCAAGAAGTTTCATGAGTAACAAGAACTATATACTGGATCATGACTATGTCATATTGCTGACTGCAGATTTTGGAACTACGCGCTTCAAAGTGGTGGCAGAAACTGTGTAAATTCATGCTCAATGGAAATACTGACCGATTCTTTATCTTTAACTTAAAAAGAAAAAACCTTAGCCGACGGACAACCTGCTTACTTACTGCCATTCAACAGTTGCTTGGTCGGTGGATGCGGATCCGTCTCACTGGTTTTTTACTTAACTCGAAATATCGACTTGTTATTTGTTGAGTGAAGTTGATGATTGTGTTTTGAGACAAGAGTCTCATAGTTTAGTGAGAGGTTTTGTACAATCTTGATTTCTGTCTAAATTTTTATGTAGTTCGTTTTATCTTTTCCGAACATTGAAAGTGTCGGCATGTTACGGGAAGAGCTACTACTCTTCAGTAGTTGAGACTTTGATAGCATAGGGTGAGTTCTGCTATTGTGTAATGCAAGAGAGTTTGGAGATGTCAGAAGTTGGCTATATTGGCAATATTTGTTGTACCGCCACTTACCACTAAGAATATTTTCTTATCCATTATATAGTGCTTCATCGTTTCCTTAATTATCGGAGACGGATGGGAAAAAAGCTCGGGGTAAAATCGGAACTAAGAGATCGGAGTTAGCCTTTTCGAAAAATTCTGATTTTTTAAAACTTTTGGATATTTTTTACAGAAGTTTTTTGATTATTTTCAGAAATTGATGCCTAAAGATAACATTATATGATACAAACAAATGAATTAAAATTCCCCATTAATAGGAATGGTTTTAGCTCGTTCATCTCTTTTGGATACTGCATTCCCTCTTTTAAGTTTCGCTTACAGTTAGCTCTCGAACCCATGCGAAATGTCTGGATGCCCATCACTCATGCGAAATTATTACAAATACACTTCTTTTCCACTTTAACAAATGTTACTGCTTATAAAGACGTACGTGTTCTGACCGAACATGATTTCAATAACATTTACTGTTTATTTCCTTCAAAATGTTTTTCAATATTGTTTATTTCAATAAAACACGTATTCCAAAAATGTTCCTTCGAGAGAGAGATCTAGAGAACGGGTCACTAAGATGCTACATCGGACAATTTATAACTATTGACATGGTTAAATAACCATCCACTAAACATATATACAATATGATATGAATGTGTGTGATTCTATACAAATCAATGGTTAATAATTGTCTCGTGTATTTACCGTGTGTTGCATCAAATAAACCTCTCAGTATTTCAACGGTTATACACATGTTTAAATATCTGATTTTTTTTGAAACTCGCAGTCATCCGCTTTATTTCACCAGCAACTTACGCGGGAACCCCCCCTCTTTCTCTCTCCAAATGGAAGTAAATTCTGTGGAAGATCTCTGTAAATTCGTGAGTTGTAAGCTATCAATTACGTCCGATTACGAAATTTACAGCTCGACAATTCGTCTGATGTGATTTCACTTTCCTTTTACCTCAGTTAATTTCTTGCGCGTTTCGGAGATGCCGCATCGTAGACGAACTCTGCAGACTATCGGTTTCTCTCAAACCCGCGCCTCCTCTCGTTCGAATCTCAGGTATACATGGCACATCTATTTACGAATCGAATTGTTGTAATTTCGAATAATTAGGTTTGGATTCTGTGTGGTAGAATGAACAAGTCCTGAATTGTTTGCGTATTCTCTGTGGCTGGTGCAATACACAATCATGAATCCGTGTTTGTAATGTGTTTCAGTAAATAAATAAATTGTGCTAAGTGGTTAAAATTTCTCCATATTTCTAGATTCGTTAAAATTTAATTTTCACCGTATTAATTTATGATTTATAGAAGTGTGTTTCTGGAATAATTCGTAGCTAGATTTGGCTTATATATGTTGTTTATGGCGCTAGTAGAAATGTAAATAGATCATTTTCGTGTGACTATATTAGTTGGACGCGAAGAAGTTTGATCAGAGTTTTACAAAATATTGAATGGGACGGATATATAATAGAGTTGCAGGACTCATTGAAGAGTGATTAGTGACAATGATTGAAAAGTTAATGTTTTATGCATGTTTTTTTTTCTTCAACAGTTTCGGATACAGGCATTGGAAGCACTTTGGAGGAATTTCAGCAATTGAAGTACCAGAACAACCCAATTTTGGATGGCAAATGGGGTAAGTAGAGATATTGCTAAATTACTGGTTCATCATGTTCAACAAGAACTTTCTCCTAATCAGAGCTGTCGTGCACATCATTTATCGTTGCAGGTCCTATTTAATTACATTCAACTCTTGTCATTTTTTTTATTGTGTCCTGAATATTCAGCTGAAAATGTTTTTTGCTTTGTTATTTTGCCTGTATTAGTGGTTTATTATACTTATTCTTTGTTTATCTTTAGTTTCATGATTACCTGTTTACTATAAAACTCTATGATCATCTCTTAGTTTATTCGTGCATTTCGGGATGTTTGACCAATGAATCTCATCTAAGTAAATTTGAGTATCTATGGTGATCTAACTGCATTTCTCTGCTTCCTTTGGTATTTTCTTTCAATTATTTATCCTTTTCTCGATTGGATTGGTAATAGAAAAAAAAGGGCGGCTGATCTTTGATGTGCTCGTTACTGGTATTATATACTGTCCTATATCTGTAACAGTCTTCCAATGAATCATCTCCACTGCTCCCAACTCATATGGACTTCTTTACTATTCCTGATCTAATTTGCGGCGGTATTTCACCATTTTGTTCCAATAATAATTTTTTAACAAGTTGTGTCACTGATTGCAGATGGAATTCTTTGCATTGCTACCACAAGTAAGTTCAATTTCAAAATAGTTTTCTTTTGTTTAATAGATGAGTGCGTTATATGCTTATCAAAGTTTCAGTATGATGAAACATAGTGTAAGCTAATTGAGAAGTAAAGACCTGGCATTAATGGTTGGTAATAAGTGTTGAACATATTTCACAATGATGGAGTTGGACTTGTGGCAGAGTTGATGGTATATGTATTCTGTCTTAGTAATATTGGTGTTTGATTGAAAACTTAGGCAACATTCGTAAATACGGAAATGCCTTAGCTATGATGTATAAGGACGTTAAGGAGGAATAATCAGTGGTTAAGAATTAAGATTTATTAGATAAGAGAATATTGAGGTACTTGTGTGTAAAATTAAAATAAACACCTCCGTGGAAAAAAGAAAAAAAGAAAACTTCAATAGTAATCAAGGCAAATTAGGAGGACCAATATGCAGTTGTTGATATAATATCGAACATATATTGTACGCATGGTGAATTTTATTAGTTATGCATGTCTTTCACTCTAAACCATCAGGGTGGTAATACTGCTAAAAGTCATTAAGTGAATAAAGCAAGAACGGAGCCTCATAGCTATTCTTCATGTTAGTTCCATCCTTAATAAATTCACGTCTTCTCACTGAAGGCATTTCTGATAAAGAAATACATCATATGAAATATGACTTGAAAGAAGTTGTCTCCTCTAAAAGACTGATGACTCTACCATCTGCAACAAAGAATGGTGCAAAATTCAGGTGATTTCGTCCCTCTCGTTTCTAGTACAGAAACTGCTATGAGACCAGGTTCTGGCAGTTTGTAATATCTTTTTATTATTTTTCAGTGGAACTGAAGTATCATTGTCGATTTATGAAGAAGTTGGTGGCCTAATCACAATGATGTCCGTCTTTATTCGGAAGGTGGGATTCCTCATCTATGTAGTTCGGGTGACCGAATCGAGTATACATTTTCCAGATCTACTTTGTGTGGGAGGCTAACCAAAATACTTTCTTGCTGATATGCAATTTTATTTCCTTATTTGTTTTGCAGATGCTTCTTCTGAAAGCGCCTGTAAGTTTGAACCAGCTTTTAAGATTCTCTATTTTTTTTTTATATTCCGTAAACATTGTTCTCATCATTAATAATATTATTAAAGATCAAAATTGGAGTCTATTCAATAAAATCTTTAAAAACTATTTCAAACAAAAAATCAAACATAGACCTTTTTCTGCACAACAGTGCGAATCATAGTCTTAGTTATGCAGTCACTCTGCTGCTAGGTTATCTTCTGACTTATTGATAATTTATGTACTCTCCAGAAAATTGCAGTGGAACTATCGGTTGAAACTGGTGGCGTAACATCACAATCTGAAAATATTGTTCTGCATAATGAATGCAGCACCATACCTATGCATTTAGCAAATATCGACTACCTGAAGTTGGGACTTGAAGACTATGTTTCCAAGCACGGAAACAGATTGTTTGAAACTTGCCACTCTTGCTTCTCAACTGGGTATGTTCTAATAATTATCTTCAGTTTTCTTCTAATTTTTGAATCGATATATTTGCGCATTGGCCAACGGATGAAGATCTTTAGATACTGAGGAAACATTGATGTTTGACTCTTTGAATATTTCAAAAGTCAGTTTATTGAATCTTTCCATCTTGAGGTTTATATTTAATAACTCATTCAAGTGTCACTACTTATTTTATGTATTTTGTTATTTTCTTTTTATGGGCTTCAGTTGTTGATTGTGAAACTATCTGTTCAGCAGTTTCAAATATATCACCCGATACAAATTTGTAACTTGAATTTTATCTTGAGATGGGTTCCAGAAAGAATCTCAAAGTTGGCACTGGGGTAGCTTGTAGCCGAGCAAACGGACAAAGTGGCAGACAGGTGATGGAAGTTGTAATCATCATTAGCGAAATACCTACATCAGATTTATCCTCCTGCTTCAGAAATTATGGTACAAGAACAGAGGTTTGTTCTGGATATGTGAACTGTCTTACGTAGCAAGCAATGATTCTTTTCGAAAATTTGCAATTATATTACGACATTCAATTTTGCCACAATGTATCAACATACAGTCGTAAACTAACTTCACCAGTAAAACTTCCGACGTTTTGACCAAGAAATTCATTTGGTAGCTACGCCAGTATGAATTTTTGTTGTTGTTTATATATCATCTCTAAATTATTGACCCAGAATTATTTTTCCATAGACACACGTCTTGAGCTTATTGCTACACCCCATCCTAGTAAAAATGTCTCTCTTTCCAGTTTCCCGGAAGAATTACAAACCTTGTCCTGAATATTTTCCAAGGCTTGCATCTTGTTAAGCTTTCTTCTACCATGCTCTAAACTTTTATCTGGTCTACTCTAAGACGATAAAATATTTTCTACATACAAAAGGACCCTTTGGGTTTACCTTTAATCACTTATTTTATTTCTGAATCTAGGTTTTGTACTTCAGAGATTTCTCACCCTGCTCAATGTCACAAGCATCTCTCGATGCTCTGATCAGCATCGAATGGAAGAAATTCGGGCTGGTTCTAAAGAGTGTAGGCGAGCAGGATGGCGTCACATTATTAGAGTGGGAGAATTTACCACCACGCTCACACATTGACATTGTTCTCCACAGATATCATAAACAATATCCTTAATTTTGTCAAAGACAATATGCATCACCCCACCGTGATGTTTGTACATACGTAATAGAGCCATGGAATCTTGGTCAATATACAGTGCTTGTCTTTTTTGTTCCTTAACTTTCTGCCCAGGCCAATGATTCCGCTTTGCTCACAGAACAATCAACTCGACAGATCTCTTACCAGAAAAGCCGTCAAGCTTGCATTGACGGCACTGAAGAAAAGTAATGCAGGAGTCTTACTCAGTGAGCGTGCAGTCAAGGTACAACGATTATACTCTAGCTGCAGCTTTAATATATGACTACCAATCAATATACTTCCGGGGTTATTTGATCATACTTTCTGTCTTCTATTACGCTGCCTAATATACATTCTTCTTTCTAAATGGACAATGAGCAACGATGTTTTTTTTGCCGGAAGTTGAGGTTTTTATCGTTCTATTTGCAGATCTGCAGTTACGCACCTGATCTTGCCAAAACCATTTCGGCTTTGATCATGACTTCGCACGACTCGAATTTCCAAACAGAATGCTTTTCTCTTCTCGGACTGCAGTCGCAAGAAAACAAAAATAACGTTCTTGAGGATTGCATCAAGGATAAGATAATTTCCGTGGTGGCAAAAAATGACAGGATTTCTTGGGGAAATAGGGAAGCTCCCGTTCTTTTTGAAGACAACACTCACCATGAATCATATTTACCGGACGAGGAATACGAACAAGGTGACGAAACATTTTCCCATTTGGATCTATAATAGTTGCAAATAATCGATAATGAAGAACTTGTATTAATTCTCGTAATAGCGATAGTACTGAACATTGATAATTTAAACATCAGTCTCAAATACTGCTTTTCAATAAAAAAAAATATAATGTTCTCGACGTCCACATGAAATATTTTATTTCTCCCCGCTCGAGCTTTATTCACTCGGAAACTGATAGTTCTAAAATGAAGTTTTTCTCTCTTCTTTCTGATTTAACGAAAAATACTATGAAATTAATTCCTCAAGCAATTGGCTTCAATATATACATCTTGCATGAATGGGGATCCACTGTTTCTGTCAAATTCCCTACAAAACTTTCCTTCAGAGTCTTGTGCTGCCAACATAACAAACAAAACATAAAACATCAATATTCCATGTCTATTGCTAATTCAAATACGAGGAAATAAGGGTACTCGTAAAAACCAATATATATATTTTCTATATGTATATGTATATGTGTACCTTCCACAGGTCTCTTGCAATTACAGTACTGCTTGGAGGGATACCGATATCATCCCAGTAACCGGTCATGGGGGTACGATCAGGACCTCGGTTAAGCAGCAATAGTGCAACTCTGTAGCCCGAAAGTGGGCCCGCCCACACCTATATTAAAAAAGCAAACACATGTTAGTTTTCAACACGAAACCTAGAATTGAATATCACGTCAATATTAATTTACCGTAAAACAGGATTATTAATTAATTAATTACCTCAAGATTACCCTCCATTCGAACCTTCTTAGCTTGAATACCCAATTTGTCTGTCCAAGATAAACCAGTAAAATCAGGACAAGTGAAAAAGAGACTCTATAAAGAGTAATTATAATTCGACGATTTTTTATCGTTACCCTGGTTAACCGCTATAACTTCCTTATTCGCTATAATCTCCATTGTTTCTTTGCTTGTATTTCTCACATCGTTACCGATGATGAGAGGAGCCTGAGGTTAACATAGCTACTAGCGTAAGAAAAACATATTTTTAATAACTCTATAAATAAATTGTTCTATGTTCGGTAATAAGAACCTTTGAAATTGCCCATAAACTAAAATGGATAATGTATTCATCTTTCGTCATTCCTCCATTGCCAATCTCGAGCATATCGGGATCTATCGAAAATCAACCATTTTGCAATAAGAACAAAATCGAGCTAATGAAAAGTTTAAAACCTTATATTGTATATATTATTATTTAAATTATAAATACTAACCATTCCAGCCACCAGGCCTTGCATATTCTGCGTAAACTTCGTTCTCGTCTGCTCTGGATATCATGCTAATGGAGATTCGAAAAATTCAAAAAACGAAGATTTTGGATTAAAAGAAGAAAAAAAAAACCGAGGTTCAAATAATATTGAAAAAGAGATGATTAATATTACCTATCCCAATTATCAGCAATATCGTTTGTTGTTCTCCAACTGTTTCCGACGGTAGAACCCCACAAAGCCGGGTGCAAATCTCCCCTGTTTCAAAAATCACGAGCACGAAGATTTTGCATAAACAAACTGTAGTAGTAAACGATGACCTTCTCTAACTATTCTGTAGCCTAAAACCAGTAATAAATCGAGGCTTTTATATAAGAACAACAATTACTATATCAAGTATCCGTTTCGGAAAATTACTAAATTACCCCTACAAAATCTTGAAATTTATATATAATTTTACAAGGGAACAAGTGATCACCATTCGCAGAGTGAGAAAAAGATGGGTCGGCCGGCCTTCATCAGAGCTCTCGTCATCACTGGATATCTGCAAATCGAGGAAAAAAAAAATTAGAAGAATGTGACAAAAATGGTAGCCGTGTTTATACCAAATTTCTCTAACGAAGAGATTTATTACCGAGCGGTTGGCTTTGATCCATCGGTGTTACAGTTATCGTACTTAAGATAATCTATGCCCTGCCAAATAAAAAAAAAACGACATTTAATTTATTTAGCTTCCTCGTAAAATTATGAAATCCTATTATGATATATACCAATTAACAAATAATAACAATGTAAGATTTTTTTACCCATTCGGCAAAGGTTTTCGCGTCTAGTTCCTCGAATCCCAGTGAACCAGGCATTTTCTTGCTACAGGTCAAATATCTGCAATGGCGATTTACGTGCTCGATTTAGCAATAAAATACTATACGTGTATACATATATATTCGACAAATGTTCTTAATATAGTAATTCTTTTTTTTTTTACCCAGCATCTGAATATATTCCCAGCTTAAGTCCCTTGTTGTGAACATAATCAGCCAAAGCCTTCATACCAGACGGAAACGTCGATTTTTTCGGAACTAACTTACCCTGAAAATCGATCCACATCAATAGTAAATAACAAACCACGGAAAAAAAATCGAGAAAACGAATAATTATATCATCAATAACGAACCTCGTCATCACGGGAGAGTTCAGCCCAGCAATCATCTAATATTAATTAAAAAAAAAACCGAAGAAATCAGCAATCGTTTAATAGCGCAATGCACTACGCTTAATGAACTCGAATTTATAACCGTGCTTATAGGACATACCGATGTTTACGTATTTATAACCGTGCTTATAGAGGCCGGTTGATACCAGAGCATCAGCTGATAAAAACAAAATAAGTTCATATTTAGATTTAATACAACACTTGATGAATTATATATACATATATAAATATATTTTTTTTATATTTGAAATTAATTCATGGAATGAAAAGAAAATAGATTTACCTGTTTCTCTAATCATTTCTTCGTCAATCGAACAACCGAAATGATTCCAACTACTCCACCTTGAAAAAAAAAAATAAAAGAATGTATATACATATTAATAAATAAATGGTTTATAAATAAATCAATATTGTTCTCTTTTAATTAACTTTGTAAGATAAACAGATCAAGAAGAACAATTCAAGAAATCAAGAACACTAACATAAAAACTAAAAAAAAAAAAAAAAAAACCAAACCCTTATGATTAAATTATTAAAACACACATAATATATTTATATTAAAAAAACCCATATGATAAAATTAGTGAAAAACATATATTTATATACATATATAAATAAAAAATGAAATATAATTACCCCATTTGAGGAGTGGAGGCAAGGCCATTGCCTAACAAACTGCGTCTGCTCACACTTTCAACAGAAGCATAATTACAACTACAAATTGTAATCACCAGCAAAAATGCTAGCCTTGATGATGTCATAAGTGACGTCTGCATAATAATTAATAATAATATATATATTATATATATATATAATAGTCGGCTCACACACAGTACACACACTGACAGTTCAAAACTAAGGAATGGTGGATAAAATATATGACAATGGGTAATGATTATTTATAGGGCTTGAGAATTTTTTTCTTTTTTAGGTTTCTGAAATTTGTGGAGATAAGAATTTAATTCTATTTTATTTATTTAATTAATTTATTATTAAATTCAGTATATCTGATATGGGACACGTGGACAGTGATTAATTCGTCGTTATCTGTTACGTTTACTTTTTTGGTACCGAAAGAATCTACTTTTTTTTTTTGTTGGTCACAAAATACACGTGTGATGTTTTTTTTTACAACCATTTGGATAAAGTTTTGGTTGATGATTGATTGCATGAGATTGGTCAATCAAGAATTTACTAGGTCTGTAATAAATCAGATTCGATTTACTCGGATCTGATTGGAATATTATTTTTTTGAATTTATTTAATAGTATTTATTTATCTTTGAATAGGATGTTATCATCAAAATATTTACCATCATATGTTGGATTTTCATTAAAAATAAAATAAAAAAGAAAGTCCACTTTTATGGAATATAATCAAAATCTACTAAAGATCTAACCTTTTATGGAATAGGATATTATATCGGGTGGATTTTTAACGTTTATTTACACACATCATTGTGGGTGTGTGTTTGTGTGTATTTGAATAGTAAAAATTTACATGGTATATTTTACTCGATGTAGCATAGGATAGACTGTAGCACTGGTCATTCCTACTCGATTGGTCAAAATTCCGTCAATAAATCAACATTGATATAAAATCGTATTTGGATTTGAGAATTTGAAGTACGGATTGCGAAGCATAATAATGAATAATACATTGAACTTGTTTGGATTGAAAGGAATATCATGGATTTTAAATCCCTCCATTTTATGAGTCACTCCAAAAAATAATTAATTTAAAATAAATGAAATATATGCATTTTGTATATTTCTTGCGACAAAGATATAAAAGATTCTTTCTTTTTTCCTTTCAATTTTAGTAATTATAAATATATTTGTTATAAGAAATACCTACACCGCGTCAAAGAAAACGAGGGGGAAATTAGCTCCTCTTCTCTCAAAAATATTTTTTATAGCTAATAGGACACACGACTTTTTACTATTTGCTAAAGGTCTTTTTTGAACGTTTACGTAAATAACTTACATTAAGTAGTACACAAAGAGCTTTGTTACATTTAGTGAGAGTTTACTTACGTTACCGAGCATAGTTATGTTCAGTGGTCATCTATCATGAAATATTTAACTATTTATAATTATCTATCTCCCAAATTCTATAGCTAAATAAAGTGAACCAACAAAATATGTAGATCTGAATTTTCAACCGACTAATGTGCATCCATACGATTATATGTGCGTGAGTGAGTGCGGGTGTGCATGCATCACTCTGTGTAGTGTGTGTGGGCGCGTGCTTGTATGTACCTACGTGGGTGTGTGTCCAGGGATATTTACAAAAGGGTAAATTCCACTTTACCCCCTTGTACTCTGCTCAAGAACCACTTTACCCCTCGTACTCTTAATTTCGTCGATTTACCCCTTGTACTTGTACAATTTCCCAATACAACCCTCTTCGTCAACTTTTTTTCGATTTTGACTCTGACGCCATTTGGTCAAGAGTCAAAATACTGACGTAAATATTGAATTTTTTCGATTTTGACTCTCGAGATTAGAAAAAAGAAAGTTTCACACATTCATATATTTTTTTCTTTGCACTGGGTGGAATCGATCAATTTTTGGGTCTTGATTTTTACTAAGTTAGGGGTTCGTTCAATTTGGGGATATCTTGGAAGGGGAAGTGGTGGGAGAAGAAGAAATGACAATATTGACGGAGGAGAAACGACGCGTTATAAGCAGTGGCAATTTTGTAATTTACAGAGTTGACCAAATGGCGTTAGGGTCAAAATTGACAAAAATTGAAGGAAATGGTTGTATTGGGAAATTGTACAAGTACAAGAGGGTAAATCGATAAAATTGAGAGTACGAGGGGGTAAAGTGACTCTCAAGCAGAGTACGAGGGGTAAAGTGGAATTAACCCTTTACAAAATTGCCATAAAAAAAAGGGAAAATACCCACCCAACAAACCAATTATGATTAGGAATATACCTCAGGCTCACACCAATCATAATTACATATGAAATAAAACTGAATCCAATGTCATGTTGGGGTGTTAGACACATACCTCTCTCACTCTTCAATTATAATTACATAGAAAAAGTGAATCAAAGATTATCTATTTTTTATTTATTTATTAATATTTTTTTAAATTATTATCAAACGCCTAATGAAGTACGTTAAAGAAGCAGGGCTGTCAGCAGAAGAAAATAAGAGAAGAGAAGCATAATTTGACTACTCCAACTCAAAAAAGGGTCCCCATTTATTTTGAACTTCTAGCAAATTATGTCTCATTTGTCCATTTTTAATTGGACCATCCACTTAAATAATTGAAATGTGTGTAGCCTTTTGGCCTACTAAATCAATCAACGACTTCTAGAAAGACTTTAACTTTGATGCTGGTCAAACTGATCTCTCAACTCGTAATTGTACATCCATATCGACAAATCCATAGAGGCATATCTAATGTGACTAATTAAGAATAATAATATAAGCTCTAGTTGGTTAAGGTTTAAGTTTGCTGTAATCTAAATAGTCAGACCCAAGTTGGCCCACATTAAAAGACTTAAATTCATGAGAATATATTTCACAATCAGAGGTACCCAATTCGTAATTCCCGAGTAGTCTCAATGGCGGTACCATGAAGGGGCAGGGGGGGCAGTTGACCCCCCAAGAATTTTTTTTTTTTTTTTTTTTAGCTATTTTGACCTAATATTTTTTGAATATTACTTTTGCCCCCCCCAAAGATTTTGTAAATATGTTTCTTAACTCTTAATTTTTTGTTTATTCTCCATAATTTCATATAAATTATAGATATATATCATATTATAGATATGTGTCGTAATTTTTTTCGCAGTATAAACCTATTTTTTCAATGTCTTGTGAATCTAAATTTTTTTCGTGGCGCTGCCCCGAACCCCGAAATTTTAGTTAGCCCCCCCCTACTTTCTAATCCTGGTTCCGCCCCTGAGTAGTCTCATGAATTCTTGTATCATATATACATGGCTGACTTTTTTTGTGAAAAATTTAGTGCCCGTACGAGGGAGGAATGAAATTCCTCATGAAGAACATTTGAGGCTGGCAATGGCGGAAGAATGACGGAGATATCATCACCTCAAAATGCACCTAACGAAGAAAAAGTTAAGAGGCCACATCTCGTCTATCCTTTCAACCCGCGAATCATCAAGTGATCACTCGATTAGTGCGGTGAAAGAATTTGAATGACGAGGTATGCGAAGCAACCGCCGCTAAACTCAACAACTTATAATTGCCCCCAAAATTCTAACCTCAGTAGTTAATCAGACTTAGGGCCCGTCTGATTGTTCTTAATGAGCCTCTTAATGACAACTTTGCTGATTCGGTAAGCATTTGGACCATTCAGGGCATTTGGTAGCAATAGCTGAATGGTTCCAAAAGGATCTGAACTATTCAGCTGGAAAATCAATGCTGACCGAATAAGTGCATAAATGAATGAGAATTATACCCTCACTACCCTCGTTTATTGCCACCTCGCGCAATGCACCCCCTCTTTTTTTTCTCAAAGTGTTCTCCACTTTTGAATACATTTATTAATTATATTTTATCCATCTGAGTTATTATTAAATTATTATTTTTTGTCTTGATCCATTATCAATTTGTCTCTTAAATATTAAAATCAATTTCTATTGTATATTAACAAAATTCTTTCATTTATTTTAACAAAATACGTATGTAAATTCCATCATTTGTCTTAACAAAAAATAATATGCGTTACTTGTTTTTTAAAAGTCTTCATGGAGGTTTCAACTTTCAACCCAAATACTTTTATTTTTGTCCATAAAACTTCCTTTGAGAGATCTAGAATAATTTATGTGGAATATTTTCGTATTTTACAAATTCAGTTAATCATGCTAAAAGGTTATATTTATACATATATGTCTATAATAATTCCATTAACAAATATTTTAATATTTAGCCAAGGTTAAAACAGTAACATAATATTATTCAGACATTATTGATCTTAAACCATCAAACGAGCTTAATGGTTCATCATTTAGTATTCAGACACTACTCTTAACCATTCAGCTATGAATTCAGCATTCAGCATTCAGTGCTTAATCGTATCAAACATGGCCTTAATTTGAAATTATATGTCATTGTTTTTTATATAATAATTACAATAATACTTTTCTCTTATATTATATAAACACCCCATATAGTGTGCCATAATTACAATAATAATTTGTTATACAGTTTTGTATTATTAATGAGTATTTTTAATCGATAAATTGTTTTTTCTGATTTTTTTGGCTAACTATATTGTCGAAATTTGAGCCCATAAAACTAGGCTTATTTCACTTATCTTAATTGGGCCTAATTGATATAATTGGGCTTCAACGTTTTTTAAGTCCAACTTCTATATATTTTTCAAGGGATATGAATATGATGAATGTCGTTTCAGTTTTAATACTACCGTTTCGACTTCAAACATGATTTTTGACAATTTATAATTTGAATTCGGCAAAACTCAAAACACGAAGATTAGATGTCGGGTGAGAAAAATATGCATAATTCAATGAACAGTGCCACAAATTCGATATTTTAATTTATCTAAAATTCGAAATATTACTCATTCGTGCATAACTTTATCACACGATATTTGATTTAGCTGATTCAAAATTGATTAGAAAGATAACTCAAAGGTCTACGTATTATGTGTATTGAATTTTATCAAAATCAAACTAAAAAATGGTCGAAATAATGTTCAAAATCAAAAAATATTAATAAAACTGGAAAGAGATTTAACATTTGAGTTCTCGAAATCATGATTTCCAACATATTATTTTATTACTAGAAAAATATGTGCAAAACATTAATGAAATATATAACCCAAACATTTCTTCTCATATATTCTTAAAATATCAAAAAAAAAAAAAAAAAAAAAAAAGCTTTTTACAAAACTTTCACTTATATATATTACACAATACATAAAAATATTTATCGACGAAATCTAGAAAGGCCAATACTTATCGTACTGCGTACATACAAACACTCATCGTTGAAATCTTGAAAAGATCTAGTATACACGGCATATATATATAAAAATAACTACCGACGAAATCTTGGAAGGCCGATTTTGTGTCCGATTAATTTAGAATCTTGTTGGACTTGGCTTCGATACTCGCCGAACGTAAAGTTTCTATAAATAGAAGGTTCTTCGCAGGCTCCAATCATAGAATCATATGAAGGGCAGAGAAAGTAAGCAACTGAAAATCTCTCCATATTTGGATTTGCAATCACTTTATGCTCTACACTCTTGTATACATCATTACTCCAAGCCTGCAAAATTAATTAATTAATTAATTATAATTAAAAAAAAAGATTCATTTATTATAGAATTGATTTAACTCGTGAAGGAACATTGGACTAATTGACAAACACAAGGTGACAAATTAAATTTATTTTATTGGAAAATAATGTATTGGAGCTTTCCTATTTTGGGTATATATATGCTTGTGATTAATTTAATTTAAGCTGCCATTATTTTTGGGTACATATGGATTTAATTTATGTGTGTAATTTGTTGGCTTGTGATCTAGGATAATAATTTAATTTCGGAAGGAATATATATATTTATTTATATATAATTTGAATAAAATAGCTAAGTAGCAGGTGGTTTGGTCACGTTCAATATGCTCTTTAGTCTTTATAACATAGTTAATTATATGATTAAATATATTCCAAGGTGTGAAGACAAACCTTACCTTTAGTAGCTAAAACATCACAAACATGGCCTCTAATTAAGAACTTAATTACAAAATTTACAATATAACGACGATTAAGGTCTCGACTCTCGACCCTCTAATTTTTTTGCGGTAGTTTGTGAAAGGAAGTGTCCTATTTCCGAATTTCTCGCATTCGACCAACTCAGATTTACCCTATGTAAAACGAAACTTCTAACTTCTTAATGTTTCCGCGTTTCGGACACGTTTCGTGTCGGATACTCGAGAACATCTGTCAGAAATCTTATGTGTTCCATTTTATAATTTTTAAAAAGTTAGAATCATGTTTGAATGACTCATTTTCAAATATTTTTGTTGCTTCCCTAATTATTTACAGAATTTAAAGATCAGCTGCAAACTGATAGCTGATAGTAAAAATTATTTTTGAATGTATTGATAGATCAATACCTATATATGTTTATATAGCATATTTATAAATATACTATTATAATTTTAATATTTACACATTTTCCCCCCAAACTCACGTATTCATATTTTTGGGATATGCCGTTCCCCATACCACCGTTTTCGTGTGTTCGTGCTACACAGGATCTACCAAAACGACTCTAGCTAGTTCTAATTAATTATGTTTACGACAAGATTTTTCAAATCATTTAAAAAACACAAAAAAATAAAAATAAAAAATAAATAAAAAATCAAGAATTGTTTAATTTGGTATACACATAAACAAATCTTGACATATCATTTTAATTAAAAAAAATAATAAGGAGGGGTTGGTTTAATTTATACTATCCAAACATCAACCTAAATTAAAATAGAATATTAAATAAATAACACTTGATATCTTAAATTAATATTAATTAATTGTTAATTACCTGAAAAAGGTCACCAATGTTGACAATGAGTGCATCTTTTCTGGGGCGAACAGAAATCCATTGAGATTGTTTCAATAGTTGAAGCCCTCCAACTTGGTCTTGGTGCAGTATTGTAAGAAAATCACTGTCTGTGTGCGGCACTAATCCATGCATTAACTCCGCCGCCGTCGAAACCCGACATCTCGGATAATGGTTCAGCCGGAGAAAACACGTGCTCTCGTCACAACTTATCGCCTCTTCGAAATCCTCCTTTTTTTGACCTAAATTTTCTATTAGCACACCAGCCAACAATTTCGCCAGTTTCTGCATTTCTCCCGCGTATTCCACGAGCACCTCCCTGCAAAAAACCCGTAATCGAATCATATAATAACGATCGTATTTCAATCTTTGTGTATATGTATGTATATATATATATATATATATATATATATATATATATATATATATATATATATATATATATATATATATATATATATATATATAATATATGTATATACATGCATGCATGGAGTAGCTAGTAAATTTACTTTCTTGTGGTAACTGGTACGTGATGATCAATATTATATATATACTAAGTACTACTAGGTATTCTAATTTGTTTATATATATGATCCCTTTGTTAAATTTTGTGTATGTTTATGTGTGTGTGTGTGTGTGTTTTTTTTTTGTATGTATACCTTAAAGAGGGAAAGTCGCCGAAGCAAGTTTGGTCGGAGATTTTGGTGAGAGGAATATGAAAAGCCTCCGACCAGGAGAAGTGGTCGGGGGAAACTGCGTTGGGGGACCCCCACCGGTACGAATTGTTAGGAAGGCCGCAGCTCGATTTCTTCGAAAAGGGAGCGTTGAAAAGCTCGATTTGCTCTCTCCTCATATCTCGAATGAGTTTGTTGCTAATCCCATGGTTCACCACTTGGAAGAAACCCCACTCCGACGAAGCGCGCGCGATCTCCGCAGCACATTCGGCTCTTTCTCCTTCGTCTCCGCTCGTTAAACCTACCACATCGATCACCGGTAGGTTTTCGAGTAACGTCCCGTGTTCATGTTCGTGATTGTTTTCGCTCTTTAACTCTTTCGTTTCGTCTTTTGTGACGATTTTTGTGGACCAATTGGTTAGAATTTTGTTGTAAGTTTGGGCTAGAGGTGGAATATTGGACTCTACTAAAACCATAATTGTTTTTTTTTTTTTTTGGGGAAATTGGGAATAAATATATATATTATAGAAGTTACAATTATAGAAATATTTGAAAAAAAATTGAGGTATTTATAGGGTAATTAGTGTGGAATTAATTGGAGGGAGACGGCATGCAGATGGGGTGGGGGGGGGGGCAGAATATTATGACAAGAAAGAAACAATTGAGGTAGTGACAATTGTCGCAATAGTAGCAATTCTTTTGTCTTTGTTCACGTGAACGTGCATGATTATGTTTCTTTTTTATTTATTTATTTATTTATATATATATATATATATTATATTATATATATATATATTGGGGAATAAGTCTTGGTCTCAAAGCGCAGTCAAAGTCTTAATTAACAAAGACCGAAACCATTAGTTGGGGAAGTATATAAGATTAATTATGTGATTGTTAGTAAATTAATTATCACATTAATATATCATTGACTGTACTTTGTTGGTCGGGTTCACACGCTTTCGCAACACTCGATCGGCCGCTTCGACCGTTAATGGTTATTAATTAATCAAGATTATATATATATATATGGACAATGCTAAATGGCCAGAATCTGGCTGGCCAGAAATTGATTTTTTTATTATTATTTATAGTCTATTACATCTATACCCTTATTAGCTTTCCCTCCAAAATATTTCCCTCCTTCTCTGTCATTAAGTTAACATTGATGAGCCTAAAATAAACCAATTATTATACGCATTCTCACACCAAACAATAAAAACCAACCATTACTTATTCCCGGATGGATTCACGTGAAGTGGTGCAGGGGTGACTTTTGTAGATGAACAAGGTGAAGTGCTTTGTTATTATTATTGTTAATTTATTTCAACTTATAGTTTATTATATTATTAGTCAATTTGCAAGAAAAAAAGTAATACTAATCGGAAATAAAATAAGTCTATTCGAAAAACATTACAAGATAAAAATCATCACAAAGTCTAAATAAGAATTTGGATATAAAATTTAACAGAGTTCATAGACATATGAAACCATAAGAAAATACATAAACATAATAACATTATTAATAATAATTAAAAGATTGGTTATATCTAATGCTATTTTTTTTTTTTTTTTGAAGCAGCAAGCTAATAAATTTCGTTGGTGTATATGTCAAGTTATATCAATTTTGAATGAAGGGATTGACATTAACCATTTTTCCATCATTGCCTTATTTTTTATCTAATGCAATGTACAACAAACTGGTCTTGTATTATTATTATTATTATTATTATTATTATTATCATTATTATTATTATTATTATTATTATTATTATTATTATTATTATTATTATTATTATTATTATTATTATTATTATTATTATTATTATTATTATTATTATTATTATTATTATTATTATTATTATTATTATTATTATTATTATTATTATTATTATTATTATTATTATTATTATTATTATTATTATTATTATTATTATTATTATTATTATTATTATTATTATTATTATTATTATTATTATTATTATTATTATTATTATTATTATTATTATTATTATTATTATTATTATTATTATTATTATTATTATTATTATTATTATTATTATTATTATTATTATTAATTTATAAATAACTTTGAAATTTTAAAAAATAAAGAATTCTACCGAACAATCAATAATTCAAAACTAACAAGATTGAACATAAGAACTATAAACTTATCCAACAAACTAATGAATACAAAAAAACTTAAGAATATATTTTTGTAATGCATGCACAAATTCTATAATATTTTACTAATCCATTACTGCTAGTATAGATTATTTATCAAAGTAAGATTTTAGAAATATATATATATATATATATATATATATATATATATATATATATATATATATATATATATATATATATATATATATATATATATATATATATATATATATAGTTGTAAGTGTAGGTTAAGTATATTTTCTAATATTCGAAGCATTCTATACATACAAATTTATCAGTAGACATGTAATTTCATGATGAATCATAGAAAATATTCGATTGAATTCTCTTAGAAGTATAATAAATAAATAAATAATCATAATATTAATTTCTTAACTAATAAAAGTAATTATGTGTCTAATTGATAATTAGAGTAGTTAATTTCATGATTCTAATGGCAATTTCAAAATTAGGAATAAAATTGATCATAATCCGATTTTATTAGCAAATTTGAAATTGAATTAGAGATATTGAATCAAGATCCACTTATCATCTAATTTTCATCTCAATCGTGCGACCCACATTATGGGTGGTAAACGAGTTGAGCTGACTCGTGAGCTCGATGAGCCGACTCGAAAAAAAAAAACTCGAACTCGATGTCGAGTTTTTCCAGCTTGATTTTTTTGACAAATCGAGCTTGAGATTTTTTTAGTTGTTTATGAACTCACGAGCCGACTCGCCAGCCTTCTTTTTATTTATTTATTTTTTTATTTAAAAGTATATAGTAATATAAAAACAACATATAAAAATTAAAAAAAATATATAATTACAATTTATTATTTATTTTGTAATTTTTTTATGTTATAATATAAATAAATTTAATAATAAAATTTAATTAACCCAAGAGTTTTCAGTTATTTTATTAAGATAATCACATAATTAATTAGTGTAACCCCATAAGCCAATTCAATAATCATTAACCACTATTCTTCTTTATCACTCTCATTGTTCGCAGCCCCTACCCCACATATGTATTTATATAGTGTTTCTACAACCCCTCACAGTCCCAATTCCTCTCCCTCTCTCTCTCTCTCTCTCTCTCTCTCTCTCTCTCTCTCCCCTATGCCGCCCACCATCCCATCTCCGCCATCTTAATACATATACATGAAATTAAAAGGTTTACCCAAACATTTAAAAAAATAAATTAATTAATGTTATTTTATTGGAAGTTGTAATCTAATAATTAATACATTGAAATTTGAAATCCTACTAATTATATGTTGTAGAGAGAGAGAAAAAAAAATTCAAATTCAAACTGGACAGTAAATAACTAAATATTATAAACAAGGATATATTAGTAATTGTATATATTAATATCTTCTGTAAAGTTACAAAATTGTCCTTTTTGGCCAGCCAGATTCTGGCCACCAAGCTTTATTGTATATATATATATATATATATATATATATATATATATATATATATATATATATATATATATATATATATATATATATATATATATATATATATGTGAATGTCTGTAGGTCAATGGTACTTAATTACATTTGTGAAGTTCATCAGGGTCTCGAAAGCCCTATTAGTGTGGACAGACAAAACTCGATAATGGACAAGTTTTTCAGTATTTTTAAATATTTTAATTTAAGGAATCTTTACAAATAAGCTCATCATGACTATTTATTCATAAAGAGATCGATTTCTTTATGAAAAAGTCAACACATGGTTCTAATTTTTGTAAATGACTAAATTAGCCCCTCATACTTTAATATCTCCAATTTCATTCTTTAATTAATTTAACCTCAATTTGACCCAAAATTTACAAATTATTCAATTTTTGACCCCAAACACATTTTTATGAACAAATTCGTCCGTTACCGCCATTGACCGCCGGTCAACCGCCTTGATTTTTTTTTCTTTTTACTTCTTCCGGATATTTTCGCCGGTTTCTAGCGTTGATTTTTTTTTCTGTTGATTTTTCCGCCACCGATTTTCGGCTTGACTTTTTCTACTTTTTTTTCTTTCTTTCTTTATGTAACATCTTTTTTTTCCGTTTAAACAACAATATTGTTGTGATTGACAGTAATATTACCTATATTACTGTTGAACACAGTAAAGTTAACTATATTACAGTTTAACACAGTAATATTGCTATATTAATCTCTAGCACAGTAATATTAACACAACAAATCTCATTATTATTGTGTAATAGAGTAATATTACTATGTTGACCGTTCAACAAATGTAAACATAATAAAAAGCCAAAAGAATTAATATTACTGTGAGTGACAGTAATGTTACTATAACAACAGTAATATTACAATAACAGACACTAATATTATCGTCAACCACAATAATGTTATTGTGTTTACAGTAATATTACAATAATAGACAGTAATATTATTACGTTACTCCGTGAATAACTCAAACAAAACAAAAAACCCAAAAAAATAATAATATTGATGTGCTTGACAGTAATTATTGTGTTTACAGTTATTTTGCTGTCAACGACAGTAATATAATAACGTTGACTTGTCAACAAATCAAACAAAACAAAAAAAATATATTACGTTAGCTTACTGTCAATGGCAGAACAATTACATAAATATATTGTCAACGGCAGTACAATTACGTTAATATACTGTCAGCGACAATACAATTACGGTCAACGTTTAGCGGCGAACGTAAAAAAAAAACAAAAAAAAACTAAAAAAAATCAGCGGCGGAAAAAACATACTAGAAAAAAAAAATCGAAAAGTCAACGCCGGAGACTGGCGGCAAAAAAAATTGTTTTGAAATTTTTATTTTGAAAAGAAAAGGTCAAAATTGAATTTTTGTGGTGAAAATTGGATTTTTTTTGGACAAAATTGATTAAATTGGAGTTACAATTAAGAATTGAGTATAAAAGGTTGGGTAATATTATCATATATATGAATATTTCCTTTATTTATAATAAATATCAATGTGATGAGCTTATTGGTGAAAAAGATATAACCCATAAACCTTGAATATTAGGGACCTATGCACAAAAACCCCATAATTTATGGGCAATATATAAAATGCAACATGTATCTTATCATAACCGTGAATTAATTAAATATAATCTGCGTTTTTAATTGAAGCCCATATCGGACAAATAATTACTTTCTTCGTTGTTATAATAGCATAAAATTCATTTGACTATTCATTTGGCATCAAATATAATTTATACAACTTTAGTTTGTCTTAAGGCCCAATTATTGCATTGGGCATATTCATTACACAAGGACGTAGGACCCCATTGTTTTTGGACACTTGAAAACAAAATAAAAAATAAAAAAGTAATAGTTATGTGCCTTTTTTTTTAAATTCATGTATAACTAAGAGAGAGAGAGGGGTTTTGCTAGTTCCTTCGACCCTACACCCGGTGAAAAATATCGGGTGGGTCTTCTGCTGCCACGTGTCCTTTTTTTTATTTTTCTAAAACCCCTAAAGGTAAATTCTAGCGGAGAATATATTATAAAATACAAAAAAGAGACACGTGACAGCAGAAGACCACCCGATGTTTTTCACCGGGTGTAGGGTCGAACAAATCGGTTTTGCTGGTCAAAGAACTAATGATTATAGAGAATTTGTGGAACTTTGTCCAAAATTGAAAGGGTAATTAAGTAAACTAAGTTACGTTGAATGAAGTGTAGATCTTGATAGTTTGACCTAAATAAACTAAGAACCGCTTGAGAAAATTGATAGATTGACAACACAATGCCTATGATATGTACTTCCTCTGTCCCTTATTAGATATCATTTTGTATGGTTATGTATATATTAAGATAGTTAATAAATATATAAAAATTATAAATAACATAGTAAGTAAAAAAATGCTTTTGTTATTAATTAATTTTTAATTAATTAATTAAAAGTGATACAGGGTTAAATCGATAAAAATGCAATTAATACCTTATTGGAATTCTAAAATGACAAATTATTTGAGACGAAAAAAACACCCTAAAATACATTTAATAAGGGACATACGGAGTAATTAGTACATGTATAGTAATATCGTTTAACGTTGGACTAAAATTCATTCATATGTTTGATTAAAATCTGGACATGTCTTTTAATAACGAGTTTCAAATCTAAATCTCAAACATTTGATACAATTTGACTATATTGTCCATTGAATCATATTTTTATTCTCAAACAAGGTCTAGATGAAAATACTAGAAGAAATTCAATATGTGCAACCGTTCAGTCGAAGTTTATATAATTTAGGGCAACTTCCACTTTCGTCACTTTTATTCTGGGTTGGGATTACTTTAGTCCCTTATACTTTCAATTGCATCAAATTTACTGCCTTGCACTTGTAAAATTGTCTCAATGTGGTGTAATTGTTTGTTTTCAGACATCGATCCGTTTGGTCAAAGCTCGAAAATTGAAGGGAAAAAGAGTCCACCCAACGTAGTTGAATTGATATATTCCTCAATATCCGACCATTCAAACTTTGGATTGTCATCGCCGGTCAACCACTAACATCAGGTGCCACCACCATCCAACACCGATACACGACCACTACTCATCCCAAATTCAGGCCATGGGAAAAGAGGATTCTTCTTAAACTGTTGGAATTCAGTTATGAAACAAGAGGGTTAAGGTTTTTAGGTTGTCTTTGGCGGCGCAAATGATCAGGAGGATCCGCGCGCACCCTCCTTCATTGCAACAGTGGTGGTTTGTGGACTATTAGCGGTGGAAATGCTTAAGTTGGTGGACCGATGGATAATGGAAAGGGGTGATTGGCGGCGAGTTACTTTGATTGTAGAAAAAAAGTCAAAGTTGGGGTTTAATTGAAATTTTATAATTTTGCAATTTGTTTCCCTATTTTTTTTGGTATTACTGTCGCAATTCAAGAATATACTAACTCAACTAGGAAGGGTGGACAATTTTGTTACTTTCGAGGTTTGACCAAACAATGTTAAGGTCCAAAGTCTAAAATCTAACGACTAGCTAGGGCCACATTAAGATAGTTTTATAAGTTTAGGGGCTAAACTGATACAATTGAAAGTAGAAAGGATAAGTGTTTTCGATCCAACTAGAAGGGCGAAAGTGGAAATGTGCCCTATAACTAAAGTGTAGGGGGGCATGTTGCTCCACTCATTTAAAAGTATTGAAATGACATGAATACATTGAAATTTAAGTTAACTATAGTTGATAGCAAATACTAGTCATGAAGTTGACTTTGATATTCGGGCAACCATTGGACTAGAGTGGAATTCCCACTCTCAATATACTTTTTTACACCTTTTTTTTTCTTTTTTTCTTTTTATATTTATTTAACTCTCTCAATTTATATCCAATTAAAATCCAATTAAATAAGAAGTACTTCGCGTTCGGCCATCAACAATTAATTATATTTCCTACAAAAATAAGTTATATGGTTGAGTAAGAATCATGCTCCATTAACAAGACGTCCCTTCTCTCATTGTTCTTTTTTTTTTTTTAAATTAAAATAAAAGAATAAAAAAATAAATGGAGTAATTATTCAAATTGTCTATGATTAAATAAAAAGAACCTCAAAAAGATTTATAACATGGTTTGTGACTCGACATTAGTGCATTGCTGCATTATTCTTTTATGGTAATGATGATACATAGTTTTATTTCATTATATTCAGTAATAGTTTTTGCCGACAGAATCTTTTTGAAATTATATAATTTTCATTTATTTTTTAATGAAGAATTGCTTTCATGGGCGTAGTTCAACTGGTTAATAAGTTGGTGCAATGTCTTAGAATCGAGTACTGACAACCGTAGTGTTTGAATTTTAACTTATCTAATAAATGTTGGCTCCTTATATGCACCATGTCCAGATTCACTATTATGGAGATGAGGAAATTTCGTCTTTTTATGCAAGAAACATTATTGTCCACAAAATTATGAGTTGAGTATACACTAGTAGAAATTAAATTGGGTGGGTCAATTGTGTGCTTCCCACTTTTAATTGAAGTTTTTTCCCCGATTTTATTAAATTGCATAATTATTTATTATCCATTCCTCATTTCCTCTGTTGGCTGCTGCCGACATCAAATTTTGGAAAAATTGATTAGAACTCCTTTATATTAAAGGGTTAATGAGATATAATCCTCTCATTAAGAAAAATATTAGGACTAATCACCTTACATTATTTTTAATGGGTCAAATTTCCTCACAATTAGTAAAAACTGAGCTACCCCATAATTTCTAATAGCAATGACCCTCCCCCCACATACTATTTTCCCCAAAGCTGCATATCTTCAACCGTTTCATCAAAATAATTTCTCAATTTTCGCTACAGTGCTATATTTGTGCCAAGAAAATCGCCAAAAAAAAAAATTTGCAAATATATCGGATCATTTTCCAGTCGCAACAATGCCCTAGTTTGCTACATTTCTTCAAAAAAAAAAAAAAAAAAAACATTTGTGTGAGAATTGTTCAGAAATACAGGTCAACAACAATGGTGAAAGGTAGCACGAAGAAGACAGGTAGTTTCCTATACACTCATCGCTCCCCTAGACGTCTATTAACCTAATTTATGTACATTTACCACATAATTTCTGTTTTTGACACCCTCTTCAGCGACTCCGAAGGACAAAATCGAAGTCTCCTACAGAATCGGTACGCAACGGTACGCGACGACCATATGCGACGGTTCGGAATTCTTCCATGGTTGATTACTCAAAAATGGAGTTTGTAAACACAACTGTTTTTTAGATCTACAGATCTATGGTCGAACTATTTATTGACTCATAAATATTTGTTTCCTATGAAATTTGTATTATCAGAGTCCAAAACAAAGAAAAGATCAGTGTTGTCGAAAACATAAAATATTGTAGTCATCTACACTCAGAGTCAACTATAAAATCGGGTAGTTCACTACATTTTTCCCAAAGTCAACCATAAAAATTAGATAGTCAACTATAATTTTTACGATGTCAACTGTAAAAAATGGTAGTTAACTATATTGTTGCCGGAGTCAACTACAAAAATTAGATAGTCAACTATAATTGTTCAAATGCCAACTATAAAAAAAATTGGTAGTCAACTATAATTTTTCCATTAATTCACTATATTATTTTTCAATTTAAGATACTATGGCGTTATAAAATTGAATACTCATGATAAAAATCTCATCTTCGATGAAAACATAAATTTCATAGAGTAGAAAATAAATTGATTTCAACGACCAAAAAATGAGATATAAAAGAAAACGTAAAGTAGTGAGAAGAAATAGAGGGAAAAAAAATGAAACATAAACATACGAGAAGAGAGAAATTGAGGAGAGAGAGAGAGAGAGAGAGAGAGAGAGAGAGGGGGGGAAGAAAAAGATACGAGAAAATAAGAAATTGGAAGAAAAGAAAAAGATACGAGAAAAGAGGAAATTGGGGATGAGAGAGAAGAGAGAGAAGATAGGAGAGAGGAGAGAGAAAAATAAGAAGAATAAAAGAACAACACGTCAAAATTGAGGAAAATAAGGAAGAGAGAGAAATTAATGGAGAATATAAAATGACGGATATGAGAGAAATAATGAGAAGAGAAGAAAGTTGGAGAAAAATATGGACAAAAAAGGGCATAATGAGCATTAACATAAGCTTAGGGGGTCACACAATTCAGAAAATATTAAATGGGTTTGTCTACAAATGGTCAAATTATAAATTGGGGCCGTACTATATTATTTTACCTAATGAAGGGGTTATCCCTCATTTTCCCTATATTAAAATGGGTAAATTACAACCACCCAAGAGGTATGATAAAAATACGAAACCCCCCTCATGTTTGGGTAATTACAACAATTTCCCTCAACTATAAATCTGTTTACACGTCAACCCCTGTGGTTTCAAATTTAGTGGAATATTCTTGATTATATGGAACATTATCACTTTTGTACCTGTTTTATCCCATTCGAGCTCCACATTTTGAAGCAAGAGTGTCATAAGATGTGTTTTTTGGCTTGTATATATCAGATAGTGGTGCATCAGAAACTGTATTTGTACACAAAACGAGTACAAACTAGAGCATATTCCACGTAATCTAAATGATTATGTTGAATTTAATACCATAAGAATGGATGTATAAGAAGATGTATAGTTAAGGGTAGATATAATTATAAAAAAAAAACAGCTTTTTTCGTAATTTAACCATACCTCAAGAAGGTGGTTGTAATTTACCCTAATAAAATTATGTTACTATATGTACACTTTTAATCAGGAAAACTAAACTAATAGTCCTTAGGATTAGTAGCTAAACACATGAACATGAAATTTTATAAATAAGTAAGTTTTTTTTAATGAAAAATCACTTGACGACGGTATTTTCGGATGTTTTCGTAAAAATAAACTAGATTTTTCCTTCGATGAATTTATTTAGTGATGGGTAACTTTTGAAAAAATACCCCTTGTAAAAAATAAACAACAGTTGATTTGAGTGGTAAATGTAATTTAACAAACAAAAAGACGAATTTTGTAATTCAGACATATTTTGGGGGGTCATTTGTAATTTCTATTTTTTCTTTCTTTTTTCTTTCCTTTTAATTCAGAGGCAATTAGAACATTTTTCAACTACTACCCAAAAAAAAATTTACGTTTTGGTTTTTTCACGAGGAATTTGATGATACACCAAATTATTTACATCGGGTGAATTCCTGATAAAATAATTACCGACTAAACATGTATACATATGAGTATGTGATTAATTATGTATAGATCTCGGTTGAAATCCTTTCAGTATGAATAACTAGGTGTAACATCTGATTACTCGTTTCCAATCATACAATTAATCAATTATGCTTGATAGTACAACAACTTCGATGGAGTATGCTCCCTTTATTCAGACCAAGTATTTCCAAATATGTTTGTTTTGGCATTTGGGCCATCACTTTATAGTGTACTAATCCACCACCACTTTCCAAATTTGTTCATCTATACAAATATTAATATTTACATTTTTCATGGCCCAATTTCTAATAACTTTTTTTCTTTCTTCATTAGCTTAGCATACTTTTCTTTCTTTTTTTGCATGATTTAGAAAACATATATTTTTCTTTTTTCTCTTTTTTTTTAACACGAAATGATATACCTTATAAAGAATTCAGCAAAAAAAAAGATAGAAAAATGAATGATTTATTTTAATTAAATTATACTCTTTTAAAAAAGGATATAAAACTTTAATCTCGCTGAATTTATATAAAGAAAGGAAAATTGGTCGGAGCCCTTCTAATGAAAAAAACGGGTATTTTTAATTCGTGTGAGCGTACGAAATGCATATAAAATAAAATCTTGAATGGTGCCATTTTAATTAGGGTAAATTCCACTTTTCCTCTTGTACTTTGACTCGATATCACTTTACCCTGTTACATTCTCAATTGTATTGATATTCCCTTATGTACTTGAAAAATTGTCTCAATGTGGCCATCACCATTAGTTTTCAGGCCTTTGACCTTAACACCGTTTGATCTAAGTCAGAAAATTATAAAAAAGTCACCCCTCCCACCCCTCCCAGTTTAAATAATTATTAAAAAAAAATGTGACGTCATGAATTTTGTTTTCTCGTTATCTTGAATTTATAGTTTTTATTATTATTATTTTTAATAATTATTTAAACTGGCAGATGTGGCGTTTTTGTAATTTCAGAGCTTAGATCGAACTATGTTAAGGTTAAATGTCTGACAACTAAGAGCGAGGGCCACGTTGAGACAATTTTTCAAGTGCGGGGGTAAATCGATGCAATCGAAAGTAAAAGGATAAAGTGATATCGAACTAAAGTATAAGGGAGAAAGTGAAATTTACCCTTTTAGTTAAACTAGTTTTAAAAATAATTTGATCTAATATGATGGCATTACTACATACACACAAGACAATTGAGATTGAAATCAAGACCTTTCACTACATACAAGATTGGGGTTCCTTCGACCCTACACCCGGTGAAAAACACCGGGTGGGTCTTTTGCTGCCACGTGTTCTTTTTTTTATTTTTCTAAAACTCCTAAAGGTAAACCCTAGCGGGGAATCTATTATAAAATACAAAAAAGAGACACGTGACAGCAGAAGACTCACCCGGTGTTTTCACCGGGTGTAGGGTCGAACAAATCCAAGATTGGGATATATATCACTGATCACAACAAGGTTAGCTATTAATTAGAGGGTATTTGGCTAATCTTATAAGCCGTTAAAAACAATTTATAAGACCTAAAAAAAAAGTAAAAACAACTTATAAACTTATTATTCAAACACTTCAAAAATAAATTCTAAAAATAAGGTACAACAGTCTATGAACTCCTAAAACAGTTTATCAGATATACAAATTTAGCTATGTAGAATAAGTTTAAGCCAAACCAAGTCTTACTAATATGCATTGTTAAGTACATTTCCTAACCAAAAAAAAATGAAATTCACCTCGTGTTTGAATTTCCTAACCATATATAATTCATTTCAATAAGTAGGGCAAATTTAAAAAAAATACTTATAACCTGAAATTAATATGCATTGTTATTGTTTTTTTTTTTTGGAAAATTCATTCTAAAACACAAATAAAATAAATAAA
The DNA here is from genome assembly GCF_056151865.1 of Erythranthe guttata. Lineage (NCBI taxonomy): Eukaryota > Viridiplantae > Streptophyta > Magnoliopsida > Lamiales > Phrymaceae > Erythranthe > Erythranthe guttata. Next base: position 3,347,099 of record NC_142537.1, on the reverse strand, counting down.
TAAAAAATAACAAAAAAAGGTTGTCACACTACAAAATAAAAAAATAACAATTTTTGCAACGTACATCTTTTTCCTTTTTTTTCTAGTTTGACTAACAATATATGTAAGACGAGACGCGAAGAACAAACTTTGCTTTTGAGTGAGAGGCTCCATCTTCTTGAATCAACTTCAATTCCTGCACTCAAAATCATAATATTTTTTAATTCAATTTATTCATTTTTTTAATAATTAAAAAAAATCAAATGAAGTTATAAAGATTAATAAATGCAACTAAATAATACATATATATAATATAATATATATAGTATACCTGTAATATATAATCTGAAACATGTTTGGGAATATAATTTGTTTCTCCCTCACCGGAAATTGGCGCCACCTCCAAAAGCTTGGGTCTGAGAATCCATGGCGGCGTTTTGTTGGTGCTGCTGCTGTTCTCTCACACTTCTTACAATCTCTCCCACTCCAAGAAAATCCCTAGTTAATCTCCCTTGCTCCAAGCTGCTGAATCCACCGCCTTGATTGCTGCTGTTTCCACCGCCGTGGAATATTCCCGATGATGATCTGTAATCATCAATTTCTCCGCCGAATATGGAGCCTGATCCGCCGCCGCCGGTGATAGAGTTGACGAGGTCGTGGAGATGGCTGTTGCCGCCGTTGTTGTCGTTTTCGCCGAAGACTGTTGTTGTGGCGGTCCCTCCTCCGATGAAGCTATGGCCGTGGAGAGAGTGGTGGTGGTGGTCGTCGTCGGAGGATTTTCCGAAGCTTTTGAGGAGGGAGGAGGCGCCGGAGTTGGCGGTGGTTGAGCCCAACTGGGCTGCTTTTTGGAGCAGCGCTGTTGCCGACATGTGGGCGGTGCCGCCGCCGCCGCTAGGGTTTTGAATTGCATGCGACGTGCTGTATAGCGATGGGATCGCCATGCTCATCAGATTACCTGACGATCGGAGAGTGTGGAATTAATTAATATGCACACATATAATAGAGCATCGATAAATTAATACTCGATAAATTAATAAACTCGTTTAAATAATATATATTTTTTCTCGGCCCTAACTCGAAGGCAACGTGCTAAAAAGTAAGTATTTCGTTAAATTAATATTTCGCTAAATTAATAAAATTTGGCTGGTTCCGACTGTATTAATTTATAGAGGTTCAACTGTATAAGTTTTATGAGTAATTCTAAATAGGGTTTGATTAACTAACCAATCAGTGATTATTTAGTACACATATAAATACATGCATACCTGATGAGAAGAGAGTGGAGTCTTGATCTCCCCCACCACCGGAGTGGTGGCCGCCGTCGATATTACTAGCGGCAACGCTATTTCCGGGCGGGAAGAAGCTAAGATTAAAGAGACCGGCGGTTGAAGAATTGGAGGTGGAGTTGTTGGCGGCATTGTTGTGGAGCTGCGGGAGTTGCATTAGCCCGTGAAGCTGTGTCGAAGACGAGGCCTTGTTCGACAACATCCCGTTATTATGTTGATGGTGATCTTCTTCGTTGCTTTGCTGTTGCAAGCTGTATAGGGCTGGAGAAGGGGGCGGCAGACTGCTTCGGGCCGGGCGAAATCCGGAACCCACTAGGGTTTCGAATTGCGGGCCCGGCCTGCTTCCGCCCCCGAGTCTGAGCATATCATGGTTGGATAGTGATTGATTAATCTGATTATGATTATGATTATGATTATTGTGATTATGATGATCGGTGGACATTTGGGAGAGGCCTAACAAGTGACTTCCGATGCTGTTCAGGGACGGCGGATTCATGTTCCGAGCGCTTTCTTGGGCGAGCGCGTCGCAGAAGGCACGGTGGGTGATGAAACTGTCGCGCCTGCAAGAAATTTGAGTTAGATTACAAGTCAATAATTCGAAATTTTTCGAATTAACTATGATCAAGGAATTAATTAAAAGTACTCTAAAATGTGATTAGCTAGGGTTTAATCATTGAAAATAGGGTTTTCTTGATCAAGAATCACACACACCACACACATACATGGAGAAATTAATCATATTTTTTTTTAATTAGAAGTTAAATACGGTCCTAATAAAACGTTCTTTTCGTAAATTATTGACGACGAAAGAGGAAAAATAATTTTATAATGTAGGGTTTTCTTAAATAATTTGATGAAGATTGTAAATAAAAAAGTGGGCATTTTTGTTGGGTAATACTGAGAAAGGGAATATGAAAGAATAGAATAAGGTTGGTAGGGATAATATTTCGAGATATTTTTATCAGAATGCAGCAAAGTTTAGGGGAAACAAGACAAGCCACATAAATAAATATATAATTTGATCATCATGAGAATGTTAGGTGAAAGAATTTTCTCAAAATTGTAGCATTATTATATATAAAGATATAATTAATTTCCATCAAATATAATATATTTGAAAAAAAATTAGTAAATGAAATAGAAATATATATATAGAAAATATAAATGAAACAAAGAATATACCATATGAGTTTGGTGTAAAAATAATGAGGTAAAAAAACATATGTCCAACATAGAGAACATGGATAAGCAGTACAAGTTTCAAATAATTGAGAGAGAGAGAGAAATCTAGAGAGAGAAACAATAAGATGAACACATATATAGACAACACACAACAGAACAAACCTGCTATTCTTACTACTACTTTTACATATCCCCTTCTTTCTTCCACACGTGAACTACATATTTTGCAGCACTAGTACTGCAATTGTTGCAATGTGTGTGTTTGTGTGTCTTTGTGTGTGTGTGTGTGAGAGTGAGAGAGAGAGAGAGATTGCAATGTGTGTGTTTGTGTGTCTTTGTGTGTGTGTGTGTGAGAGAGAGAGAGAGAGAGAGAGAGAGAGAGAGAGAGAGAGAGAGAGAGAGAGAGAGAGAGAGAGAGAGAGAGAGCACTGTTAGGTCATGGGGGTTTGTTTTCCAGAGAGATGAAATTCACGTGGATGTCATAAAATTTTTTCTATTACGACAGGCAAACATCCAAAGAACAAAACGAAATTGATAGAGATTTATTTACATAACCCAACAAAAAAAATTAATTAATATAAACGAATTCCCCCCCCCCCCCCCCCCCCCCCCCTCTCTCTCTCTCTCTAGAGAGAGAGAGAGAGAAAGAACATCCATTATTAACACCTGTAACTGTATCATAAAGAAACCCCGGAATATATATAATTTCTTCAAACCCGTGATATATATATACATATATGACAATAACTTTTTCATCTCCACTTTCATCATTAAATTAAAAAAAAAAATCCAAACAAACCCTAAAACAAAACCCCAATCATATAATTAATTAACACACATCAAAAACCTAAAATGAAAATTAATTTAATTTTAAATAAAAATACCTGGAGAAAAGAGTGCCGCAGTCGCATCGATATTCGCGAGTACCGCAGGTTTTGGAGTGAGCTTTCCAATCGGATTGAACGGCGTATTTCTTGGAGCATTTCTCGCACTTGTACTTCTTCTCGCCGTGTTTTCTAGAGTAGTGTTTCTTTATCCCGGTGAGGTCGCCCAGCGCACGTGCCGGGTCGTGGTGCACGCACGTGGGTTCGGGGCATAGGTAAACCTTTCGTCTCACTTCCTTGGTGCTCTTTTGCCGGAGCTTCCATGGCAGGTTGTGTCCTCTTCTGTGTAGCTGCAGATTCTGCTCTCTTTGGAACCCTTTGTTGCACACCTCGCACACGAATCTGTTCGTCGCCATTAGCGTTTTCGGCGATAGCGCTATCACCTCCGCATCTGGATCTGCGTATCAATCATAAAAACCAATTCATTAATTAATTTGTTAGTAATAAGAAGTTTTATGTTGTGGTGGTTGATTTTCTGTCGTGGTGATTCTGTTTTGTTTTCCGTCTTTATGAAAAAAAACTTTTTGGCTCTACTGAAGAAAAAAAGATTCTTTTGAAAAAAAAGCAGAAAGTAAGAGAAAAAGCTGGAGAAAAAGCTGTTTTGGGAGATTTTGGGAGGAGGGGGGGGTTTTAGGGGTACTTGCTTGGATTTCCGGGCTGGTTTCTTCTTTTCTTATTGGTGGAAGAAGCCGGTGGTGGTGCCGATGCCGCCGGTGGTGGTGGTGGTGCGGAGGAGGAAGAAGCCATAAGCTGGTGGTGGTGAAGCTGAAGCTGCTGATTGTCGTTTTCATCTCTCATTAAATGAAAAGCTGATGAAGATGAAGAAGCTGCCATGCTTGCTCTATTGAAAGAACAAAATTAAATTAAATAAACACAATCTTGAATTCTCCACTGATGATTATTGCAGCAAATTGATCTTCAATCTTGAAATCAATATAATATAATATTCTTACAGAGATGCACAAATCAAGAAATCAACAAGGTTATTATGTGCAGATATATCTGAAAAGCTAAAACGGAAGCCATAGCTAGAGAGAGAGAGAGAGGGGAGGAGAGAGAGAGAGAGAGAGAGAGAGAGAGAGAGAGAGAGAGAGAGAGAGTTAAGCCATGGATGGATAATTATAATCTGTGATGTGATACTTTTTTTTCTAATTTTTTTCTCTCTCACACAGTTGTATGTATCTTTTTTTGCCCTTGCTTTCAGTGAAAATATGAGGTTTTCGAAATAGATGCTACTTAGGGTCTTCTATGTGTGTGTGTGTGTGTTTGGTGTCGTCCACAGACACAAACACATATCCACAGTTTCATTTTCCCCATTATATATATATATATATATATATATATATATATATATATATATATATATATATATATATATTTAATTGCATTTTTCATGAAATAAAATTGAAAATATGTATGCATACAATGCCTCAAGAAGTAGACTAATTTGTGTGTAAAAGAGTGCGGTGACACATTTTTTTACGTCGAGCGCTAGCCCGTCGTTACACATGATTAGTTTACTGTGATTTATAATATTTCTCGTACGTGCAATAGTTTGCAAATTGTACGAGATAGAGTTTATTCAGTGCACATCGAGTGACCGTAAATTTTATCCTCAATAAAAAATAAATTGATAACATATATATATATATATATATATATATATATATATATATATATATATATATATATATATATATATACACAAACATATATATATATAGAGAGAGAGAGAGAGAGAGGGGGGTGAGGGTAGGGCATGAGGGAAGGTGGATTGCAGAGCTTTCAGCCTGAGCCCACGTCCCATAGTGTGTCCATAAGCGGCGATGGCTTGGGGTCCACCGCCCCCCTACCACCCCAACCCAACCCCCCCACCCCCCTACCCACCCCTCCACCACCCACCCCCCTACCCCCACCCCCACCCTCGCTTTCTTCTTCATTTTCGTATCTTTTAGGTCACATGAAGACAAACATACCTTCGTCAGCTCTTTCTTGGCATTCACAGTGAAAGAATTTAAATAATATTAATAAAATACATATATTTAACTTTGACTTTTAGTCAACATTTGTCCATATTCATAGGATTTTAGTTCTTTGTTCAAACTCACCACCATTTTTTCCCCCATTACAATAAACATTAAACATGGAACCTAAATATCAGGCATTTTTTAAAGAACAAATTTTGACTCCAATCTAGACATTCTTGATCCAGGCAAATTAATTAATTAATTAATTAATTAAAGCAGGTGAAAAAAAAGTGAGAATTACAGGCTACTTGAGGGGGGCGGGGGGTCACATCAATATATAGAAGAAAGGGTAAATGTGTCCACTTGAAGAAGTAGGTATCACATTTCAGTCCCACAAATAGACCACATAATTAATCATTTCCAATCAACTATGTATATATTATATATATATAGACCTGAAATAATATATTAATTATATATAATTTGGACGGTTAATTAAGTAATTAGATGTCTACCGTTGGCTGCTTGAGCATCATTTTACCTAGTACAGATACGAGATTTATTTGATGCTACACCTAATGAAATACACCGGATGATTATTAACCGTTGATCGGCATATTATCACACATATACATGTATATGTGTGTTTAGCATGTCAATAACTAGATATGACCATGTAGATCAATGTAATGTGCCTACAATATATTTCTAAACTATTTTAGTATTTCTGATTAATTAATTTCAATTTTGGGTGCGGAATTTTCTCGAGATTGCGAAAGAATTGGAACGATGCGTTCCGACTAACCGAAAATTGAAGCTAATTAAAACCCTAGAATTTTAGAATATGAATATTTGGACTTGGATTTAATTAGTTGATATGATCAACTAATTACACAAGAGTTAAATTCGTGTATATATGTTGTTTTTATAGTCTAAATAAATTCTATAAATTAATAATTAACGATAAAGAATCAAAATTGATGAGCTCGAACTCCAAACTGTTTCTTCCAGATCAATATATACATTAATGAGAGTGATCTCTAACATTTATCAAGTGTGTATGTATGTATATATACATGTTGAATGTATATATGTATATGTTGGATTAATTAATGGAAGAAACAAATTTTCAGTTACGGCTGATTTTGTCTGAGGGTGACAAAGAGCAACCACCATTTTGGTGGGGGGAATTAAGACGAGCATATTTAGGGTTTTGTACTCGATAAAATACATACACACGGTATTTTTTTCAGCTTTGATTTACACACAATCACACACATATATATATGTGGATGTCTGTGTGTGTATGTATATATATATATATATATATATATATATATATATATATATATATATATATATATATATATATATATATATATATATATATATATATATATATATATACTTACGCACAAACATATAGAGTGTTTGTGTGTATGCAACAATTACAAGAATCTGACAGGAGTGTGTTCTTGAAATAACAATAAGAAATATATATATATATATATATATATATAACCTAACTTATATGATATACTATGTTTCATGAATATTGAATTATCGTATAAAGTTTTTCAATGATGACTCAAATCTAATATCTAAATATAGTTATAGAAAAATTCATTTTTTTTTTACCTAACAAACACGTCGACTTGATTCTGAAATTAAAATACTTTTTTTATTTTTTATTTTTTATTTTTTAGTTTTTTATTTTTTATTTTTTATTTTTTTATATGTATGTCAATTGTCAAAAAGGGACAAATTAGATCAACCAAGTGACAATAGAAATTGTCACTCATATATCCTATATACATATATATTCCTAAATTTTGTTTTATTTTTCTTCCATTTAGAGCCAAAAGATTATTAAATTATATCAAAATACATTTACCTTTAGATCAAAGGCATATATTTAATTAATTGAATAATTTAATAAATTTTTTATTTTGTGAAAAATATATTAGGAATAATAGAATAACAAGTATGAACACAATAAAACATATCCGCATACATAAAACCGAAAATCGTTACAAAGTAGATAGAGAATTCGAACTTACCGGCCGTTTGTGCCTGAAAATTGAACCGGATCTCTCGAAAAATTGAAATCTTTATCCTGATTAAGATCATCGACAATAGTTTAATGAGATCCCGGCGCTTTCTAACGAAGGACGACAATATAAATTCGTCTCATTTCACATGTATTTAATCCAGACACACATATTTAATTAGAACTTAAAATCAAGACGAGATAAATAATCGAAAAAAAGCAAGAAGAAATTATAAGTTTGCGCCGCGCGCTCATACCTGATGAGCGATGAAAATTCCGTCCGATGATTTCGAAAACCCTAATTTATGCCTTCGATATTTATAAGACCAAATTTAATTACATGGATTTACAAATAGCTCAAAATCTTGGCTTATATTACAGTAATAAATTTTATTGTAGGCTCATAAAATCTATTGCCAACATTGTCCTGACTGGCATACTAATTCAGGGAATAAATTGTAAAAACAAATTAAAATAAAATAATATAAAATAAATAAATAAATAATAGCATTTATGATATATTGAATTTAGACATTTAATGTAATTTTCATTTTCATATTTTTGTGTCCACATAATTATCACATTGCTCGAACTTTTTCCTCCGAAAATGGCCCAAAATTTTATTAAATTGTCTCATTTTTGTTCAAAATTTATCATTTATTATTGTTAGTTCAACACTTGCTATATCACATTTTAGGAAATAAGAAAATATATCCATTATTTATAATATGTTGCATCTCTTATATACGAAATATAATACTTTCTGCAAACGAACGGATGATTATTGATTACGCATTATTAATCACTGGCTTTGATTAGATTTTGTAATTAACTTATTAAATTCATTAACTTAGATTAGCTTATAAATATTTATTTACATAAAATATGTGTAAAACATATCGACCATCGAACTTAATTGTTGTTGATTTTAATTAATATGAGTATTAAATTTTTAATTATCCTAAATTTGATGCTTCGACTTCTTAATAATCCATCTGTTCCACAATAACCGTCTCTTTTTAAAATTATTTTTGTTCCATATTATCTGTCACTTTACATTTCCAACACTGCATTAATTGTGTAATTATCAATTTTACCCTTATTAAATATCCCCAACACTCTCTCACATTAATTATTGGCAAGGGCGTTTTAGTATAAGAACATATATTTTTCTAAAATTAAGCAATATTTATTGAGATCCTTAATCCTTGTGCACAAGCTAAAAACGACAATTATAAAGGAACGGAGGGAGTACTATTATCAAAAAGACCTTCTCCGACCAATCCAACCTGAAAAGTGCAAGGCAAAATAATTTTCTTTAGAAAACCATGAAAATAATTTTGAGGAGGATATTTGTGCAAATTGTGATTATACAGTTAAATTTTTATAAATTAATACAGTTGAAACTGGCAAAATTCAATTAATTTAGTGAAAATATTATTTATCGAATTAATAATTTAATACGTCCGGGACCAGAAGAAATTATTATTTAAACGATGTTATTCATTTATCGAGTTTACTGTATTTGGGAAATGCTTCTTATTTATACTCTTTGAGAAAATAGTCAAATACCTATAAATTTATAGGTCAAATATTGCAAGATCCTCCTCCTACCCATCATTAATTGAGGACAAATTATCAACTAGTTGACTTAGCACAAGTCAACTAAGACCAAATTTAGTCGACTAAAATCAGTTTATTTAGTCGAAAAAATAGTTAACTTAGCCATAAGTCTTATCGATATATTTTTATATAGGGAACGGCTATAAAAAATACCATTTATTTCTTACTTTAATATCATCAACATAAAAAATAAAAAATCAACAGGTAATGACATTATTACCCTTTTGAAAATCAATACTACACACAAAATTTGTGCGATATTGATTTTATTAAGGGTATTAATACCATTACCTATTTGTTTTCTATTTTTTTATGTTGGTGGTATTGAAGTGTGAAAGAAATGGTATTTATTTTAGCCGTCCCCTTTTATATAAGTTGCATATATAGTGATAACATATAAGTCAACTAAGACGGTGTTTAGCTAAACTTATAAACTGTTAAAAAATATTATAAGATGTTTAAGAGTTTATAAACTCTTCAAAAGTGTTTGGTATTTTTTAAAGAAAGATCTTAGAAGTTTTAAAAATAAGTTATTGAAGAGCTTTTAATTTTTTTTTCCTAAAAGTTCTTTTACCTCATATTTTCATGTAATATCTTATAATGAGTAAAAATAGCTTATAAGTTCATTATCCAAAAACTTTAATAATTAATTCTAAAAATAAGACGTAACAACTTATCAGCTCTTAAAACAGCTTATCAGATATAGGAGTTTTATCACCTATTTAAATAAGTCTAGTCAAACTGGCTCTAAGACCTTCGACCATATCAAATAAAATCAAATTAGTTGACTTAGACTCAGTCAACTAAGATTAATTGAAAAAAATAGTTACACAAGGTAAAATCTAATCGACCTATGAGAAAAATTAATTGACTTGAAGAAAAATTTTTGAGAAAAATTAATTGACTTGAAGAAAAAAAAAATTGATACAAGGAAAAAATAGTTGACTTAAGAAAAACAATATAAATGAAGGGAAAAACCAGTTGTCTTATGCTTAATAGACTAAGACAAGTCAGTTGACCTGCTAGTTGACATTTTTTGGCAAGGCATTGTATTATGTGTCATATCGCTTTCATACGATCTCCAATTAAAACGATTCAAAATGATCCGGAAAGCCAATTTAAAGAGCTAAAATTGTTATGCTTCGTGTTTTGTGAAACTCAAATGGAATCGTTCTCAAAATCGAGCTTGAAATTGGCCGACTCAGTTAACCAGCTTAGTCGACCAACTAACCGGTCGACCTTTTGGCAAGGGTTAGTATTTTGATCGTATATTCATCATTCAATCTCCGACAAAGACAATTCAAGATGATTCGGAAAGCCAATTCAAATAGCTAAAATTTCGTTTCGAGTGGGATTATTGTGGAAAACAACCTTAAAGTTGACCAACTCAGTTGACCCTTTATTATATTATGAAATATTAGCTAGTTAAAAAAACAAATAAGGGAGAAAATGTTTGGTTTGCCAAGGCTAAAACTTTGTGGAGCCCAATGCCTCCAATCAAGAAAGCAAGAAAATGTTTTCGAACCATCTTCAGGAAAAATAACGAATAAATAAATAAATAAATAATAAAAATAATGATAATGAAAATAAAGAAACAAAGAGGCCCACAGTTTGTGAGCTTTTTAGATTTGGTAAGAGTTAACAGAAAGTTGTATTTAAAGTTAGGGTAAATTACACCTACACCCCTAAAGTATACTAAAATAACTTTAAGATTCCTGTGGTATTTGTAATTACAGCTACACCCCTGAAATAATTACCGGAGCCAAGATTTCATGTGCTTGGGACAGATATGCACTATATTTGTTTACCGCGGGGCCGTTAATGCTACCATAAACGAAAATTTATAAATCTTGTATAAAATAATAAGGATTTAAGAAATGTTAGGAGAGCCATGTCATCTCCTAACTCTATGTTTTCTCCACCACTATCTGAAACTAATAGTCCGTTAGAACCCTAACGGAATAATTTATCCAATGCATTATTTCGTTAGGGTTTCTAACAATATTTCAGGGGGTGAATGTAATTACTAACACTACAGGGATCTCAAAGTTATTTTAGTATAATTCAGGGGTGTAGGTGTAATTTACCCTAAAAGTTAAGACATGGGATAGAAATGAATGTTGAGAAGAAAGAATATATAGAGTAGTATATTTCAAAAGAATCAATCAAAAAAGATTTTCCATGTGACAGCCCCTCCCTAATAATACAACTAGCTAGAACCCCATTGTAAATCATTGCCAACATACCAAATAACAAATAAACACCATTGGATTCCACCAAGAACACACACACACACACACAATCCCATCACGAAGCTTTTTTCGATTTGTACGTTTTTGCGCAGAAAACATATACCACCATATTTACGAAACTAACCCCAGCTAACGAGCCAAAAGAAATAATCGAGGTGGCCCCCATTTAAATTATCCGATATCCAACCCGTTTTCCCTTCGCGGGTCGTTTGCCACGTCACCACCGTGAGAATAAACGAGCTTAAATAGGTCCCCAACGAAGTTGTGAGGAGCCACAGCTGTGCACAAACTCTGCATGGCGTCCGGTGATTGGTCGTAAAAAAACTCCAGCTGTCCGATAGACGTGAACACTTCAGAAGCTCCCAGTAAAACATACTGAGGCATGCACCTGCCAGAATATACTCACCGGTACAGGAATTGCCTCTTTGACCAAGTCAAACTCACTAGTTATCCTCGGGCGTCGGATCTCCACGAGGGCGGCTGCTGACATGGCAAGAACCGATATGAAGACCCCGATTCCCATTCGCTGGAGCTCAGAGAAGCCAATAGGTTTTCCGGTGAGCTTGGTACGAGGGCTTTTTCGTATAGGAGACTACTATCATTAGGGATTGTCAAGATCCGTTTTCTGCACGAAGCAACGAGTACCTGACAAATTCGAGTAAAAGGGCTTCCACCTGGTTTTTTAAACCCTATAGAGACGAGTGCCCGAAAAGAAACTGGCAATAGCAGTTGCCATAAACAAAGCAGGGATGCCGAAACCGAGGCCCCACCCTACATTATCGTGAATATACACTATTAAACTGCAATATACACTATTAAACTGCTCGACACCAAGGCGTCAATTGAAAAAAGATTAACCTTCGATTTCTGTCATTTAAATTGAAATGGTAAAACAAAAAACAAAAAAATCGGATCAGAGTCGGCAAAATTCGAAAATGGCGTTCCAAACTTTCTATCACGAATCAAATCATATGTTCACTAAATTATTGGTTGTATGATTGTATCTATATGTAGTCACAGACAGATTCGGCGTGGAAATGGAGGCGAAACAGAAGATGAAGCATAGGCATCAAGCTGATCAGCCGCATTGAAACAAAGCTATAAACAAACTTCTTATACAGATCCATATAATAATAGAGTGGTCCTATCGTTCACATAAAAAGTGCTCAAACATGAAGAAAAACAAAATATAGAATCAGCTGAGCTCACGACGCTTTCTTCGACTTATAGATCTTGGCGCAGAAAACATACACAACCATATTCGCAAAGCTCAGCCCGGCTAGCAGCCAAAAGAAGTTATCCAGCCGCCCCTCGTTCAAGTTATCTGGTATCCAACCTGTTTTTCCACCACGGGTCGTTTGCCACGTCACCACCGTCAGAATAAACGAGCTTAAATAGTTACCCAACGAGGTCGTCAGTAACGACAAAGCGCTGCACAAACTCCGCATGGCGTCCGGCGATTGGTCGTAAAAAAACTCCAACTGCCCAATAAAAGTGAACACCTCAGCAGCCCCGAGTAAAAAGTACTGCGGCACCTGCCAGAATATACTCATCGGCACCGCCACACCCTCGTTGACCAAGTCTAACTCCCGGGCGATCCTCAGCCGTTGGATCTCCACAATAGCCGCAGCCGACATGCAGAGGACCGAGATGAAGAGCCCGATTCCCATGCGCTGGAGTTCCGAAAATCCTCGCTCTTTCCCGGTGAGCTTTCGGGCGAAGGGGACTAGGATTTTATCGTAGACCGGCACCCAGAAGATTACGCTGATGACGTCGAAGCTCGACAGGCTGGCGGCGGGGATTGTGATGGGGCCCGCTGATGTGTCCATGACCATGCCTTGCTCGACGAACATTGTTGACATTTGGGCGTACACTGCGGAGAAGACGATTCCTGTTGCCCATATGGGGAACATGCGGATTAGGATTTTGAGCTCCTCGATTTGTGTGACTGTGCAGAGCTTCCATGGGTTGGAGTAGTCTCCTGTTTTGGTTTCGTGGTCCGAGATTATGGCGGCTCTATCGAGGCACCTTCGAGAAGAAAGAAAACACGAAAGAATAAACAGACAGCTTAATGTGATTGCTTCGTCGTGGATTTTCAAATGAGGAAAACGGAAATGCGAAAGGAGATGAAGACAAGTTAATGAAAAGAAAGCTAGCTGCCGAGCGGAAGATCCAATGCAGAAAAAAAAAAAAAAAAAAGACGTACTGTAATTCATCGGTGTGCAGCAATTTCCGACTCCCTTCAATTGCAGAGCTTTTATCCTGTGTTTCGTATAAGAGGGTACTATCATTAGGGATCGCCAAATTCCATTTACGGCACGAAGCAACGAGGACCTGACACATTCTGGTAAGAGGGCTTCCTCCCGGTTTCTGAAACCTATACAAAGGAGTGCCCGAAAAGAAACTGGCAATAGCAATTCCCATAAACAAAGCAGGGATGCCAAAACCGAGCCCCCACCCTGCATTATCTTGAATCCACACGATTAAACTGCTCGATACCAAGGCGCCAATATTGATTGAAAAATAAAACCAATTGAAAAAAGAACCCTTTTTCACTCTCTCTCCGGAATCTGTGTCGTCAAATTGATCAGCACCGAAAGATGAGACACATGGTTTGATTCCTCCTGTGCCAAGTGCTATAAGATAGAGGCCGAAGAAGAATACTGCGTATTGAGCAGGTGTGGCAGAAGGGCATACGGAGTCGACGCATTCGGGGGGTTTGAAAATAGGTATAGTTGCAGACAGAGTCAGCGTGCCCATCCCCTTCATAAATTTAGAAAGCAATTAAGTGTAATTAAATTGGAGCAATCAAAGAAGCATCTTATATAAGAGACAAATTTAATATAAGATAATAATAATATAAATAAATAAAAACATATCTGAATTCTGTTTCAAGTATCTCCTGACAATAATGTACAATCAAATCGTTGGAAGTAACTTAATTGCTAAATCTACCACAAATACTTATAACCGAATAGATAATGACGTACAAGACCGTGATACGGACATTTAGTTCCAGCTGAACCGGAAAGTTAAATTTGAAGTAACAAATTCAAAAAAGTAACTAGCTTGCGGTTTCATGCACTGGAAACTGGGAAATTTTAGAGAGGAAAACTGAAGTATAAGGTTTCAGGTTACAGCACCAAAGACTGAAACCAAATAAAGGTGATTGGGATGTCTTTAATGTTTTCGATTTATTACGGCAAAATGCAATTTACAGACCAGGTGACACTGATTCTAACTTCTTACTTTGTTGTAGTGAAGGGCGCAGACAGATATTAAAGGAATAACGCAATACATGCATAATTCCAATTGATTGTAGAAAAACAAAAGCAAACGTCTCTTCCACTATAAAAATTCAAACGCTGGAAATGAGGGACGAAAACGGGCACCCGTGCATGAGATAAGAAACCATTTTTGTAGACAAACAATCAAGATAATGCAGCCCGTATAAAGCCAGAAAAATCTACTTATTGCCCGATTTTTTGGTTTTTAAATAATCAGAATTGGGAAAAGAAGTTAGGGAATTTACAATGAAGTAAAGGGTAGAAAAGGCGGCAATCGTCCAATATCTTCCCCAATAAGCATCTGCCAGGACTGCCCCAATAAGGGGAGTTAGGTAACAGGTGCCTTGCCACGTGGTCACATTTCGAGCAGCTGAGACATTCCCTTGGTTTAACTTTTTGGTTAGATAACTAACAAGATTAGTCGCAATCCCATAGTAGGCTAGTCGCTCACAACATTCGGTTCCTGCCATTAACATAAGAGATTACAAGAATTGATGAAACGAGCAACAACTGTGGAGTCGTATCGTAGTGTTGTAAAATGTAAAATACCGAGAATAAAAGGGCATGCCCTCCAATTTCCAGTGTTGCTCTTCAAAACGGGGTTCCCCTTAATGTCGACAGAACCGTCACCAGTATAAAGTCCATTACTTTCACTCTAACGGAAAATAAAAAAATAAAAAATTATTTCTACAGCGAATAGCTGGATTAACGACCATCAAGCTGAAGTACTTCAAAATATTTAATCTAAAAAAACATTTTCAAAGTAGCTATTTTCTTAGAACATAAGTTATAGTCACGAGCCAATGAATATTTGCCTGATCGTAATCACTTATAAGACGAACAACAGCGATTACGCAAATAAACAGGTGAATAATTTCTTATATTTTGCTCTAAGCAAAAAATGTTTGCCAAATCTCACTTCAGGGTCAAAAGCACCTCGAGTTCAAGATAATGTGAAGATGAATACATCATCGATACTGTGATCGGAACGAAAACGTACAATCTTAAATCAAAGAATCACAGTTTTAAAAGCTATTCTCATCTGCCATTGGGATTAAAATAACTTCAATCTCTATCAAAAAAACCAAGAGAAAGCAAAGCAAACACTTCAGTATTTCTTGGGCCAACCGAATTACTTACTTAGCTGACAATTACTTCATTTGTGAATATGCACAAACCTAAATTACGTGCCCTAAATAGAGATAATCCCTAATTCATCCAAATTGATCTGAAAAAAAAATCACTTAACTCGAATTGCAAGAGAATAACAACATCAAATCCCCCAAATAAAATAAACAAACAACAAAATCAAAAAAAATAAAAAATTCACAACATTCAGATCAGAAGAGCGAAATTTTACAAATAAACAATTCGAAATTGCTGCGTAAAATAATAGAAAATGAAAAAGGAAGAGGCACCTCCACAATAAGACCGTCCTCCAAAAGCAGTCTCTCTTCCTCGTGGGTACCCATGGTTTCTGTGTGTGTGTGTGTGTTTTGAGATTTCAGTATACTTGTATGTGCTGTAGATAACGGAAACTATGGTAGACGGAATCTTCACGCTAACGGAAACCCATGGATGCTGGTAATTGATGATGAGTGTAATATTATTGTATGGAGAGAAAATGTGATCAGATTTTTTTATTGTTTTATTTTATTCGTTCTTTCAGATTCCCTAGGCCCCTTTTATTTTCTTGGAAATAGGAATAAAATTTAGAAATTTAATAATTCTGAAAACTCGCAATTTTTCCGTTTATTATTAGAATTTCGATAAATTAATACTCGATAAATTTATCTCTTTTAAATAAATAAAAAAATTCTGGTCCCAACTTGATAAAAACTTACTAAATTATTTGTTCGATAAATTAATAAATAAATAAAAATTAATCCTGATTGTAAGTGAAAAAAATAATCAATTTAATACATAATAAGAAAATATAGTATACTAATATAGTAAAATTTAATAATGTAGTATTATTCATATTTTATATAACATTAGTTTTTTTTAATCTGAATGGAGTTTCTATCTTTATCTCTTAAGATTTGAGATATATCCATAAAAAATATTAAAAATAATTTATTATAGAAATACCATTAAGTTTTTTTTTGGGTTGCTAAGCGTTTTTTTCTTTTATATATAACTCTATTTGGGTTCGTAACTTATATACATAGATTAGTTTATATGATATTTATTGTCTCGCCGTATTTGGAGTTCCCATAAAATGAAACATTGAAAGTAAAAATACGCGGAGTTGTCTAGGGTCCCGAACGGCTGTATCTTCTCAAATTATAGTTATCCAATAAAATTACGCCACATGAGATAAGTATAAACTATTAAGTAAAAACTAAGCAAAATTAGAAGGTTGTACTTCTTGAACACTACTATCATGTATACAAATAAAATTGCGTTCATAAGGTAAACTGATAAAGTATGAACCCTTCAAAAGCACGATACATGAGTCATAAGCAAAATTACGTGAAGGACCAATTTTCGTTAAAATTGAAACCTAGTTATAAATTCAGAAGTCGTAATTAATTACTTTAATTTGTGTAAGAAACAATAATTATCGTAAAAAATAATAAATATAGAAAACCAGAAAAATCGATAATTGAATGAAAAATATGTTTTTGAAATTAAAATCGGATTGAAAATAAAATCTTGCGTATATTCCAATTTTGATCCACGATTTATCAAAAATTAAAAATCAAAAATCGAAAATCGAAAATCGAAAATCGAATACTAAATAATTGTTTACAAAATAAAGAGAAACTGAATTCGAAAAGTTTTATTCCAATTTTCACAAAGATACCCCACAAACACTCCCGGCGCCCCCCCAAACCCCCCACCACTTTTGACCCCCCGGTTTGGAAGCTGGTAAGGATATCATCGGCAACAGGCTCGGACTACGCTTCGGAGCTCCCAAGCCCAGACACAGAAACACACGGTATAAGTCTGAATAGCCGTTAAAGTTTCCCTCTTCAAATTCCCTCTCTTTCATTTCATTAGTCAGCTTCCATTGATTTTTTTTTTTTCGCTAGGGTTTTAGCTGCCGTCAATGGGTAGCAGAGTTCCGGTGGAGCACTACAGTTTGACATCCGCCGCCGCCAATTCCTACATCGGAAATTCCTTGAACGACCTCAATTCCGGCGACGATGACACGGATCCAGCCGCCGATGACGTCACCGACGATAACGACGATCGGTCCTCTGCTATCGTCAGTGTTAGTGTGAAAATTACTGGATTTTTTTTTGTTTACCGTATTTTTGTGGTTGCTGAGACTGACATTTTTTATGCGAAAACTTGAAATTAATATGATTTTATCTTTTTATAATCTCGTGCTGTTGTCATGAATTTACTGTGCAGCAAGTCCAGTTGCAACCTGTTGATTATCATTTTTAATTTATAAAATTCAGCCTTGTAATTTCATCGTGAAGAATTCGCATATGGTTTGTTGATTATTTTGTTGATGGGAATGCGGTCTCTCCTTCGTATGGTTTATAATGTAATGAATAACCGCTCTTTGCTAGATATTCTTATCAATTTGCATTTTATTCTGTTATTGCAAGTCAATTTACCTGTATATGATTATGTAATTAATCTATATGTGAATGAAATAAAATTGTCGGAAGGAGGAACAGTATCTCGTTCTGCCACTACCATTACTTTGTTTTTCATTTTTTACAAGAAATTTATGATTTTAGAGTTCCTTCAACTTATGCAGAGCACAAATTTAGCAGATGTAAGATACCTTATGCTGCTGAAAAGCATTAATTTCACCAACAGTAATATTCGCTACTCGGAAACAGAAGTTCTCTGTGAAGATTGTTTCTCCCTCAGAAATGCGCTGGTTCATATTTTTGTATCGCAATTCAAATTATCAAATTGATGTTTCAAATCTTGTAGGACTGTATGCACGAGGCTTACGGGAACTCTTTACCACTTCACAACATGCGAGTGGAGGACGATAGGAGCAGTCTTAGAAATAATGGGTCTTCAAGCGGTCCATACTCTATTTTGACAGTTGATGGTAACGTTTATTCCGTCTATATCATTTTAATGATTATTGCATATTCACCTAATATCATTCTGATGTCGTACCTATCTGTACTAGATCTCTCCCCAATTGAAACAGCTAGAGCAAGATTTTTGGACATCATTGTAGATGGTTTTATTGACTCGCATGTGATCGAAAAATCGGATTACGAGGCTGATTACATGGTGCAACAATCCTCCCAAGATAACACAAGCAAGAGGAAGTCCAGAGAGATCCGACATGAAGGCGACGAACGCTATGCTCTGCCCTTAATGTATATCGCAAACATGTATGAAACATTAGTTAATGAAGTCAACATGAGATTATCATCGATGAGTGGTATGCGTGAAAAGACCATCGGCGTAGCCCTTGAAGCAGCAGGTGGACTGTATAGAAAACTCGCAAAGAAATTTCCAAGGAAAGGTACCATTTTCCCCTTTCTCTTGGTATAAGAACTATTGAAAATTTGAAATTGTTTTCTGGATGCATCAAAATATTGCAGTAATTAAGTTGAATCTTGAATTCTTCTCTATAATTCGTTACTTATTCTTCCAAACACGTTTCATCTATAAAATAAATAATTAGTTATTTCCCACCTTTAGTTTCTTGATTTCCTTTTTGAGAAATCTTTACTTCTAGGTCCGAGTCTGGCCTTTTATCTCTTTGAAAATAAAATAAATAATATGCTATTGATATTCTTGCAAATATTTCACGTTGATGTTCTAATTGTAGGTTCTTGCGTATATAAGAGGAGGGAGCTAGCTACTTCTTTTGAAACAAGATCAAAGTTTCCCGAGTTAGTGATACAGGAGGAAAAACGTGTTCGTTTCGTGGTGGTAAATGGATTATCTATTGTTGAAAAACCAACAAAAATTGGTGTAGATGACGCTGAGTGGTATGTTGAGTTCTCTCGTTCATCCATCAGTCATGATAGCGTTGTTTCCTGACTAGAAAAATCGTTATTTTTTAACTCTGAAATAATGCTTTCAAAATGTTGATAAATATCTCTTTTCCTCTCCCTCTCTCTCTTATTTACCATTAAACTTCTTCCTCTCCCCCATTGTTCTTAAATCTTGTAAAGTGCCTCTGGTTTATGGGCATCGCGCTCTGATTTCATAATAGACTTGGTAAAGATACGTTCAAGTAGTCTGCCATTAGTATGAAGAGATAGGCATAATATTATGTGCTTGATGTATGTAGAAACTGCCAATTGTACATTGATTTCATTGTTTCCGAAAATCAGAAAGCATTTCCTAACCTCTGAATACTAAAGGCTATAGATAAGTCTCCATATGAGTAAGTTTCGTGACAATAATTCTATTGCACTATCTCAAATAGGTTCAAAAGATTGACTGGACGGAATGAAGTTGCTATTTCTGCTAGAGACTACAAGTTTTATGCTCCAAGACACAAGTACAGGCGTGGCATATCGAATTCCATTTCCAGCATACCTGGTTTGCCTGTAAGTTTCTAACAAACTTTTAGCCGCAATGCTGGTTTCAGCCTCACCATTCAATCTAATTAAACTCCCTACATATATCTCAGGCATTCTCTAGTCCTGAAAA
This sequence comes from Erythranthe guttata, assembly GCF_056151865.1. Lineage (NCBI taxonomy): Eukaryota > Viridiplantae > Streptophyta > Magnoliopsida > Lamiales > Phrymaceae > Erythranthe > Erythranthe guttata. Next base: position 3,326,991 of record NC_142537.1, on the reverse strand, counting down.
TTCTTCTTCGATGAGTACTTCTCAAGGCTATCGCCCAGCAAACGATGTGAGATATTCTTCTTGTTTGCAACATAAATGCATTCTTTTTACACTTAATAAAATTTGGTGAATGTAATCAATCCATTTGGTTGTCCCGGAAGAGTTTTATTTTTGTTCATTTCTTCTTTGCCGAAGGATGTTTAAAATGCTGGTATAGCTGCATGCAGGTTTAGGGTATCATGTTAACTTTTCGAGTGTCAAAAGGAGAAACTAATACATCATATTTTGTAATGCATTTTTATTTTATTTTAATGCACCTAGGCAGCCAAGAAGATTGTGTATTGTTCATATAAATACCTCTTTATTAACTTTTTCCTCATTTTTGGTTTATGTATTTCTTATTACTACCGTTGAGTTACACATCCTTTTCACTTGAATGCACAGAATACCGAGCAGACTCCACCGAAGCAACATATGCAAACACTGGGACATCAAACTCAGTTCCATCCTATGCACCAGAGTCATCATATGAATCAAAGTTCACACGCATCTCTGTATATGCACAGCCAACAGTGTGTTCCTCCACCTCAGTTGCCTGAAATTACTCACAACCAACACTCAGCTATGGCCCAACATATAGCTTGTCTACAGTCTCATACTCACGTCGGAGGGCGTCTGCATGTAATGGTTAGTTTGTTCTTTTTCATCTCTTCTCAACTTTCTCTCCCTTTTCGTATTCAAGTATGCAATCATTAGAACATATAATAATGGAGTTAGAACTCGAGCTCTACCACATTTCTAGTTGTTGAAAGCCCACGATAAATAAATAACGAAAATATATGCAATAGTATAAATAATTAAGCTTGAAATTTGAGCCCGAGCTCGACTCTTGGCATAATGATTCCATCAGTGTTTGGATAACTCATATACATGACAACCCGAGACGCAGTATATGGTTGCATTTAGATGGAATGATTCGATCGAAATAAATCAATCCATAATAACAAATTCAAATCCTAATGTTCTTGAAATTTATAGTCCATGCACGAATTGGTATCTCCGAATCTGGTTGTACCAGCTCTTGGTTTATTATGATATCTGTCTTTTTCTTTTTCTGCACGATTATTCATTTCAGTGACCGCTAGTTTCGTTGTCCTTATCCAGTAGTTCTTATGTTGGAATTGACGTATTCAATTTTCATTGTGATCTACAAATATTTCAGTTTTGAAAAAAGAAAACGTTTCATCGTCGGATTAATTTCTTTTTTTCAATGGTTTTCAGCCGAGTAGTCCTGCAAAGTTCTGCGATGAATGTGGAGTCCCTTATCTAAGGGAAACGTCCAAGTTCTGCTCGGAATGCGGTACTAAGAGATTAGGAACCTGACCGATGTACGTCTCTCTTCTCCCATGTCAAATGTATATTTTTCCCTTGTACTTGTGTATTGCTGTGTAAATTAAATCCTATAATTTTCATTTAGAACCGGCTTTTTTTCCAACCACAAATAGGTGTTTAAACTTTCGTCAAATTAGCCAGATGGCATAATTAATATATTAGAATTTTTTTTACTTTTAACCAAGGAAAAACATTGCATAGGCATCAATCTTATTTTAGACATTTGTAACTTATCTGTAATTGAATGTTGTGGACCGATTTTTTTTTCTCGTGATTTTCGTTGTTTTTTTTTTTATAATTTTTCTCGCAGTTCTTCTCCTAGCTTGTTTGTCGTTTGAATATGGGAATTATTCATCACATACTAAATATGGGCAAATTACGGCCACCACTGAGATAAGGTCAAATGACGAAGAAACCCCTCGTGTTTGAATAATTACATGAATTAAGGTCTGGTTGGATTACATGGATCAAGAGCTACTTTTAGATTTGATTGAACAGTATTAATTCTCTAATTGACTAACTAAACAGTTACGCAGTTTTATTTTTGTTTCTTTACAATAGGTATAGTATTAGTAATGTTAGAATTTAGTATTTTAATTTAATTTTTCAACAACACCCATAACTTAATAATAATAATATTATAATTTGTATCATTTTAGGGACAAAATCATCTTTCTTTTTGTCTATTTTAGTAATTATCTATAAAAATAATCACACGTGGTAGTATATAGCTACTAATCTTATCGTATATCAAAATTTGATAGCAGACATCTTTTACCGGAATCTGAATCAGTTTGAATCTTGACAATCGAACATCATTCACCAACTCTCGATATTCGTATTAGTCAATAGAACTTAATATTAGTAAACGAACCGCGCCGAACAATATCCAATAATACTCATATAAATAATAAAAAAAAAAAAAAAAAAGGAAAAAGTCTAAGCACCACATGGAGCAATAGACAAGTCTAGGTTAAGTGGAAGAGATTCATGGGAAGAATTAGAGGTAATAGCCTCACTAATCTCACTAGTGGAAGATAATACATTATTATTATAACTTGTCTTGTGCAAAGGCAAAGATAGAGACAGCTCACAAAAATCTACTTCATTCACAGATTGCTGCTGCTCAAACCCTGTTGAGTATTTCTTTAATTCCCCATTATTATTGTCTTCTTCCTCCTGCAAAAAGGTACATTTGAATCATTTATTCCTATATGTATGTATGGTAGATCTTTCTTCTTATTCTTTTTTTTTCAAAAAAATTGCAACCAAGTCATAAATGTTGGGGAAGTTACAGTTTCCATCCCTCAAGTTTGCATTGATTACACATTTGGTCCTACGTGTTTACAAAATAAACACATTTGGTCCCTCGTGTTAAAATTGACGGAAATGACCAGAAGTGTTGATTTTTTTAAACATGAGGGGCTGATTGTGTTTTTTTGTGAAGACATATGAAATCGGCTTAAACTTAAGGGATGAAAACTGTATTTACTCCAATAAATGTTTTATTAAATTTGTTTACAAAATATGGAAATAATATAGTGTAATCAAACATATAGCTGGGAGAGGTTAAAAAATTCTGCTGAATTTTCAAAAAAACACACAGAAATTAATGAATCAAGAAGATAGGAATTATTGACTAAAATAAATTAATTCTACCAACTCCAAGAATTTGCTGCTCAGCAACCTAATACGTAAATAGTTTATGCCTAACTCTAAATAAGGTCAAATAATCTATAAATTAATACAACCGGCACTAATAAAATTCTATTAATTTAGCAAAATGTAAAAAATTATCGAGTTAATAATTTAGTACGTTTTCACTGAATCGGGACCGTAAGAAATTATTATTTAAACAAGATTATAAATTTATCGAAATTCTAGAAGAAAGTGATAACTCATAAATGGTGAATATAGAAAGGAAAAAAGAAAAGTTGACCAAGAATATATAGGGGTATTTGATTGTACCTTGGCTTAAAAATCTAGAGAGAGAGAGAGAGAGAGAGAGAGTAGGGGTATTTGATAGTACCTTGAAAAAGAGAGATTGTTGTAAAACCCTGTTTGCTTCATCATCCATTATTCCAACTTTCTCAGCCATACTAGTCTTCTTCTTCACGTAATCATCACCTCTGTACGGATCATTTATTCTTCTTTGTCTGCTTTCCATTTTCTCGATTCTTGCCCTATATATTATATTATATTATATTATATTATATTATATTATATTCAAATAAATAAATATATTTTTTAATTATATATATATTAAAGATTAAAAAAAAAAAGAAAAGGGGTTCATGTAGATTGATCACCTTTTAGCAGGAGAAATGAACAGATGATTCTCACAATTAGACTGTTGTTTCCTTTGCTGTGCAACAGTAGTTGTAGTAGTACTTCTATCTGAAGAACAAAGTGAAAAAGAATGGATTTTTAATTATTAATTTTGCTTTAATATTTAATGAGGGGTAGAGTTTGTAGTAATTTAATTTAATTTATTTATTAGATTATATGCTGGAATTAGATGAGAGTTAATGTGATTGTAGCTTCTACAAAAACAGAAATGAAATAATAAATGAAGTACTTGAAAATTAAATAATTTAGTATATTTCCATATATATGTGTAACCTAGTCTGGTGGTAGTGGCCTCACTCTTCATGCTTCTGTACATCTGTTTTCATCAAGATTGCATTAGCACAGACATGAGACAACAGAATTTTGTAAGAATTAGAATAATTTAATTTATCAAGAAATTAAATCAAACATCAATAAATTAAATAAATAATTGATTATTAGAAAATAATTATAAAATAATAAATAAATAAAAAACCTGGAGATGGCTTTTGACATGAGAAATGGTGAGACCTCTCACATCCATCAACTGAAGAACAAGCTTTGGGGTCGCTTCTGATTTTTACACACACTGAGCGTGAGAAATAAGAAGAATATATATATATATATATATATATATATATATATATATATATATATATATATAGAGAGAGAGAGAGAGAGGGAGAGAGTTTTAGAGAGAGAGATGGGGGTTAAAATATACGTACTGTGTTGGCCGCCGAGGGTGTGAATGGCGTGAATGAAGCAGTGGTGGAGATCAGGTGTCCATCTCAAACGTGGAACCTTTGATCTTACATATTGTCTCACTCCATTATTACTATTATTATTATTATTGTTGTTGTTGTTGTTCCTCCCATAATAACTAGTACCCATGATTTTTCTCCACATAAAAATAAAAAGAAAATCAGAGAAAGATTAACGGATTCAAGATTCTTCCCTACATCAAAACCCAGTTTGAAATTACACCATGTTGAGAGGAAGAAGCAACAAGAGAGAGAGAGAGAGAGATGAGAGAGAAAGAGAAGGTATAAATAATGAAAAAAAAAGGTGAAGAAGGGGTGTGGGAAATAATAGGGTGGTGGCTACACCTGCAAAATTCCTGGTGCACTAGATCAGTATATAGTAGTGGAATAGTGATGTTGTTGTTGTTGCAACCCATACATATTTATATATACATACGTGTATGTATGTATGTATATGGAGGAGTGTGGGATCGGGTCGGGTATATAGGGTAGGGTCGGGGTGGAAAATGAAAATAAAGAAGGGGGAGGGGGGATAGTATACTACTATAGATCACGAGGGTTGTTCTGATGTTCTTCTCTCTCTCTCTCTCTCTCTCTCTCTTCTCTCTCTCTCTCTCTTCTCTCTCTCTCTCTCTCTACACACACACAGCAACAGGCAACAGCAACAGAGAGCAAAAGAGAAGGAGGGAAGAAAAAGGAAGCTGGGAATGATGATTACCAAAATACAAATACACCAACTGCTACGCTGCTGCTGCTGCCCCTGCTGCTGCCAACAGGGTACCACTCTCTCTCTCTCTCTCTCTCTCTCCTCTGCTCCTTTGACTCTTGTAGTATGTCTCTCTCTCTCTCTAGCTCCTTATATTATTTTCTCTCTCTACATTAATCTTTACTACCACCCTACCTCTCATACACCATGCACCCTTCATGTATTTACAAGTACAAATACTATGTACTACTATGTATATTTATATATAATAATATTTTTTAAATATATCTGTTTCCAAGTACGCGTACTAGTATTTGGCTAAGCTATTAAGTTATTAACAAAGTAGGCCAAATTACTAGTAACCCATGAGTAAGTTCAAATTACGAAAACTTTTCTTTTGTTTGGGTGATTAATTACACTTATCCCCTCAATTTTGTATTATATATCTTACGAAAATATTCATCTAGAAGTAAATTTAGGGATATTAATTCGATAAAAAACTCGAACCTAAATTTCGGTACGCCAACATTTCATACCGTTTATCGGACGGATTACACGATTTGGGTCAGTAAATAACTGAATTACGTAAATTTTATTGAACATATTTTAAATTAACTAAACAAGAGGGGTTTTTTTCTCGTAATTTGACCTTATATCAGGGGTGGCCGTAATTTGCTCAAACAAGTATTATAAAATGTTTAATAGCTTATAAGTTCTTTTAAAGGAGTTTTTAAATATTTTTTAAAAATATTTAACAACTCAAAAATTAAGGTGTTCTAGATATTTAAGATTTTTTTTTAAAGTATATATAACCCCACTTTTTGTATTTGATTATAAATTCATTATCCAAATATTTTAAAAATAAATTGAACAGCTTATCAACTCTAAATAACTTATCAACTCTAAGCAACTTATCAGAAGTAAAAGTTTATCGGTTGATTAATATAAATAGGCTTTTTAGGCTTGCCAATTAGGTGCCATCACATTAATTTTGTTGTGTTCTATTCTATCTATCTATTGTCCTAGTTTCTGCTTTTATATATATATATATATATATATATATATATATATATATATATATATATATATATATATATATATATATATATATATATATATATATAAACAGAAAAAGATGATGAATTTTAGATTTGCATGGATCCATACAGAGAATATATTTCATGCTGGTTGATTCATCAAAAGGGCAAAAAAAGCAGTTTGATTAGAGATACCTTTCCGGATTCCAAAATTTGTACCATTTTGTAATAACTTACAAATTTGTTAGGAATGTGTGGCACATATGGCCCGGTTTTATTTATGCCCAATTTGAGTAATGTCCTTTTTTTTGGTTAAATTACATTCACAACCCTTAGGTATGCAAAAATAACTTTAACGTCCCTGTGCTATCAGTAATTACAATTACCCCCTTGAGACATTGTTAGAAACTCTAACGTAATAATGCATTGAATAATTTATTCAGATATAGTTCTAACGGACTATTAGTTTCAGAAAGTGGTGGAGACAAGATAGAGCCCGGGGTGATTATACCTTACGATACCACAGGAATCTTAAAATTATTTTAGCATATCTCAGGAGTGCGTGTGTAATTTACCTTTTTTTTGTTTGGATAAGTGTAATTGTTTGACCAATATTTTTGAAATTAAAATTGGATCTGAAATCAAAATCTCATATTTACTCTAATTTTGATGAAAAAAATAATTAGAACTCGGGACTTTTGGAATGCATAATAAAACATATATATTGTCGAAATATTTTAGGATTGGGAATGATGGAATTCGAGAATACCCGCATCAATTTACACCCCCAATTTTTATGTAATTAGAATAAATTTCAGAAACGTTTTAAAGTTCCTCGTCGAAATACATAAGAGAGAAAGTTACAAACAAGAAAACTCGAAGTCACTCGAAAAGCATTGAATAAATTCGCATTTAGAAATCACTCAAAATGCATTAATTGAGTAAAATTATATTTGAGCTACATATTGATCCCTCGTACAATTTCCCACTGGCCAGTGGTTTATTTTTTCTGATTTTAAAGTCAGATTTGTGATCATTATTCAGTGAAATAAATAAATAAATAAATAAATGCATGATGACAGTTTGTCCTTCTACCTCCATCATGAATTCAAAAAAAAATATATATTTATTTTTATAAATAATAACGTGGCCAAAAGGACACAAGTAATTACTGAGATAAAATAAATATTATGTAATGTAATTAGCTAACACTTAAAACAATTTTGTTTTAGTACACATAGATTCTTGAAAGGCAAAAAAAGAAAGAGAGATTTTTTAGTGGAATTATTACAGTAATATAATTTAGCAACCATGGGCACCTCCATTTAGCAACCATGGGCACCTCTCGAATTATTATAGTAATATAATTGGATTTTTTACAACAAAAAATCCCATTGGATATGGACTTGTGAGTTACTGATTTTACAATATTGCCCTTAAAGTTCTTGAAATCTCATGCATTGCATGTATAAAATAATGGGCAAATAGCACTTTACCCCCTAAGAAAACACCATTTTTCGCACTTTCCCCTTGAATATGTAAAAAGTGACAATTTCACTTTGTATTATACGACTTGTTGCACTTTGCCCCAAAGATGTATTGTAGCTAGATTTGAATATTTTGAAAGGATGATTTCATCATTTATGGACTCCGAATCCGACGTCAGTGGGGAAGCCAGTGTAGGGCCAGGGGGGCCACGTCACCCCCTCAAATTTTAATTTTTTCTACTACTACTTATGTATGTATAGTTTTTTTGCCTGTGCATTGTCCTCCGGAAATAAATGGATCTAACAAGTAGGATAAAGAAGTTACGGATTGTGACTTGGAACTAGGGGCGAATCCACCCTTGAGAAGTGATGGACTCAAGTCATCCTCAATTGTAAAAATCTCCACTGTATTACGCATTTATATATAATGAAGTCCACCAAAATTTTATTATTTGTACTCCTAAAATTCAAATAAATGCAAAAAAAAATACTAATTTTTTTTTCCTATCTTCTGATTTTGAAAAAAAAAACGATATTTCTTTCGGGGTGCTGCCCCTGAACCCCAAAAAATAAAGTCTACCATGTAACAACATCTTAGATTTACCAGTATTGGAACAATAATTGTTCTCATTACTTTTTGTTACATTATTTTTAAATACATTATTCGACCCCCCCAGTGGCGAAATCCTGGCTTCGCCACTGTCCGCCGCGCGCAATAGTTTTTCCTCCAATCCGCCCAAAAACTTAACTTCCGGCCACTAAAAGCGCACGGAGTCTTCAACCTCCAATTCCAATAATCCCACAAAATATCTGCCCCCGCCCCCACCCCCATCGCTACACTCCGCTCAGAAAAGCCTACCTCGAAATTTACATCTTGATCTACGAAGAGGTGAAATTAAAAGTCTACATGAAGATGAACCTCAAAGCCCAACGGGTCGATCTTAAGACCCAAACTCAACACCACCGACATCAGCAGCAACCTCCATAAGTACACCGACTTCGCGCGCATTCATGCTTGACTTCAAAATTGACGATATTACCCTTCTAAATCCGACGATGATTTCACTGGATATACACCTCTGGGGCAAAGTGCAACAAATTGTGTATTTTAAAGGTGGAGTGTCTATTTTTTATATTTTGAAGGGGGAAGTGCAAAAGTGGCAATTTTAAGGGTGGTGAAGTGCTATTTGGCCTAAATTGGAGTTGGGGGTGAGTGGTTAGAGAGAATGGTGCTAGGGTGCCAAAATGGCATTAATTGGGGGTGGCAGATGGAATGATGGAAAATTCCTGCAGAATTAATTATAGGATAATGTGTCCAAAAAATAAATAAATAAAAAAGGAAAAAGAAAAGGCAGTAGGACTATTTTTTCATTACTGGGAGTCTGCCATTCCTTTTGTCCTAACACATAATTATGAATATTAGCAGATTCTGTAATAAATTCATACTTATTTATTTATTAATTAATTAATTTATACATGTGGAATTAATATATAATAATATTTAAAAAAAGGTAGCTCAATTATATCAATTGAATCCAATCTATGGACTATGCTACATCAAATAGAATGTAATGTTGGTACAAAATTTATTGTTCATACACACTAACAAGTTCGAAAATGCCTCCAGACATTGCCATAGATAATCGATAAATTTGAAAATTACATTGATCACCGATTCGACAAACTTCTTTGATGTAATTGAGATTCACGATTAGTTAACACCGAAAAAATTTATATTACGTTACGTTGTAGATTAATTAAAGAAAATATGAAAATATTTCGAATTTCCCTCCTCAAATTTAAAAATAAAAAATAAAATATTTTTTTTTTAAATAAAAAAAAAAAAAAAAAAAAAGAATTTTGACCTTTGTAATGTCAACTTCAAGAAAAGATAAATGCTAGAAAAAAAAAAGAGGTGAATAGGGTTGAAAAAGAAGGTAGGAAAGAGTAGCCATCTATTATTATAGATATATATATCATATGCATGGCTTTTACCCTTCGAGGCCGCCGGTCTTTTTTCTGCCCCCTTCCCCTTTACCATCATGCCCCTCGGCTTGCGTGTGTTAATATATATATATATATATATATATATATATTTTAATTTTGGTTTCATTTCAAGTAATTTTGGTTTCATTATTAATTAGGAAATAAGTCAAATAAAATCAAGTGACTGATTAAACATTTCTCCAAATGAGTAGTATAACGGTATTTACATTCTTCAATGAATGAAACATTCATCCCCCACCATATTGATTATTGATTAGGGTTTGATGGTGTAGAATCCACATTCTCACCCTACTTCTTTAATAAAACCAGTAGAAAGCTCATCGGACGCTGGTTCTTGGACCGGTTATAGTGAAATGACAAATGGAAAATAGTAAATGTGTGAGAGAGTTTAGAAGAGAGTATAAAAGTATTTTAGTGATGTTTTTTCGTATATTTGATCGGACTTGTCACAAGACTTTGTATAGGAAGACCACTACCACTATAATCACCTCCTAGTTTAACTCGCCTTAAGTAGGTTGAGATTTACATTGATTGCTCCATTACCATACTAATTTACATACTTTCCTGGGGTTGTCTAGGGTCCGAGAGGGTTGTACTTTTCGGACCACTATGAGTCAATAAAAATATGACACATAAGATTAGTACGTACCTAGCAAACAAATGTACGATCCATGGGTTACAAATAAAATTACATAAAACTCCCTTTCAATTAATCTTAAAACATAATGGAAAAATTAATAATCTAAAAGTTAATTATAAATCAACAAATTTTAAATTATATCAAATAAGATACAACATTACGTCAAAACTAATTATTCTTCTTCATAAACTATAAATCTAATTCCATTAATCCCCTTTATTCATTAAAATCGTTCCTCTAAGAAAAAACTACCAGGATTCATCATCGGTCTTTTCCTCCATATTAATCATCGATCATTTTATTTTTTGAAAAACTCATCATCGATTCGTAACTCTCTTTGTGGCAAACTTTTTTGGTGCAAGAAATCATCCTGTGATTCTTTTGTTCGATCTTTTCCTCCAATATTAATCATCGATCATTTGTTTAGAAAAATCATCATCCATTGTTAACTCCTTTTCTTGCAAACTTATTTGGGTAATAAATCAGCATGTGATTTTTCTGTTAGGCATTTGACATTCCTTGTAAGAGAATGGTCAGTCAATCTACTCTTGTATGCATACGAAAAACAAAAATCCAATTGTGGGTGTCGCCAGTCAAGGTGTTTGATAAAATTACTCTATAATTAAAAGTTTCTTTGTTACCACTATTGTTGGGTTATGGAGATGTTATTTAATACTTTTTTTTAAGCAGAAATAATATTAGATACTTGATAGAATTTTGTGTTCTACAGTTCTAGCACTTCTGCCAAATTCTTGAGTCAATGCAAATATTAGAGCTGTCTATATTGCTTAATGGTTTTGCAACAGATATCGTTTGAGTAACTATTTCATCGAGGATACTGTGATAGAGTTGAGGAAATAATTGCCTCGAGTGTTCTGACAATTTGTTCTGAACTTGTTCGAGAATACTTAATCAGGGATTTCTCTTCTTCTTTACAAGAGTAATCTTGTGGTTGCTGACAGCATGTCACTTGTCAAGCTCTGAAGTTGTTTAAAGAATGAGTTTGTGGAGAAAATTCAATGAATAATGAAGTTTTTGATGGATAAATGCTTGTTGAAGAGGATAAGAAGTTTGAAGGGACTGATAACAAGGCCATGGCGATGGGGTTCTAAAGTATTGATACTACCATGGCAAAAACCAGAGAGAAATATGGAGTGAAAATTCAGAGGGGATTTCAGTTAAATCAATGTCCTCTGTTTTCATAATCTTACGACTCTTTTCTTGATGGGGATACAATTTGTTACAAAAGAATAGAAGGATAACATATTGTTATATACTGTGTTAAAACTTGGTTAAAGATGAATTTTCCTTATTCTTTCAAGTTTTACAAGTATGATGAGTTATAGTCAAAGTGTTCCATTCTTTTTTTTTGATGAATAAGAAATGCATTAATCAATCAAAAAAGTGTACAAAGAGGAATCAACAATAGGATGCCCACCATCACAAAAACAGACAATAGGAATAATATTGAGAGGGACATGCCCATCCCAATTTGAAACACGGGCCCATTGGACCAGATGGTGGGCTGCAAAATTAAAATTACGAGAAATGAAAAAAAATCTCCATTTTGGCCATCTCCCCCAAAATCTCTTAATCTCATCAATCAGCACTTTAACCCCCCAGAATACAATATCATCAGAGCAATGGAGGAGCCAAATAGCAATGAGACTGTCAGATTCAATGATTGAGCAGTTTGCTTGGGCAAAATCAAGAATCTTGCAGGCTTCAAGGATGGCCATACATTCAGCCATAAGAGCATCAGAACAAAGGTGTTTCTTGGTGTTGGCAAAAATGATCGAGCCATTCTCATTCCTGATAATGCAGCTGGAAAAGGAGAGATCTTTGTGAAATGAGGCATCAGTAGTGATCTTAATCCAATCTTTAGGGGGTTTTTGCCAGACTTGAGCATGCATTGATTTTGCTTGGATATGCATCTTCTGTTGACAAGTCCAGTGCTCCTTGGAGCTTTTCACCACAGTCTTAAGAATTTCCTGCAAGGTAAGAGAAATAGAACCATGAGCCACTTTATTCCTATTCATCCAAATTGTGTCAAAAAGAACAGCTGTGAAGATGATGAATTCCTCCCTCAGTGCTTGGGAAGGGAAAAGAGAATTTTTCTTGTCAAAAAGCAGAGCAAGCCACCTACTGACTGGTTCATTTCTAAAAGGATCAATTCTCAAGTTCCATTTAGAGATGAACCAGACTTGTTGGATAAGAGGGCAGTTGAGAAAAATATGGTCCACATTTTCAACAGCTGAATTACAGAAAAAACATTCCAAGTTGGGAATAGGGAAAAGTTTGTTGAGCCTGCAGTGAGTAGGAAGAAGATCCAGGATAATCTTCCAAAAAAATAATTTGTGCATGTTATGAATTCTGAGATTCCACAGTTTAGTCCAAGGAAAAGAAGAGCTGCAAGAGTGCATATCTTACTGACCAAAAGTCAAAGTGTTCCATTCAAATGAAGATAAAAGCTTTGTATGAGAGAAGTCAGAGCTTTTAGTCATTTGTCATTTTTTTCACAAAATTCTCTTTATCTGGTTTTTGTTTTTGTTTTGTTTTTTTTTTCTTTTTTGATGAAAAAATGAATTCAAACCCAGCACTATAAGACTATTGGGAATAGCCATAACAACCATCATAAAAAAGAGTCAACTACATGATGATGAGTATAAATATTAAAAACAATTACTGGGACTAAGAGTTGTTGATTACATCCATTTGTACTATATATATCACTCATCATCCATGCAATTATAAATTCACAGCTTCTCATCATGACTCCGATTATTATTCGAGCCAGTCATATTGTCTTTAATATCGAGTGACTTATCCTTGGCCGCTTCAAGGTTTTCGAAGATAGTGTCTTTTGCCGACTCATAAGTCTGCCCAGCTTTGTCATTAGCACCTTCACAACTTTAAATGACATTTCCTGCATTTATATGAACTGTTAATTTACAAATTCAATCAAAATTTAATGATGATGTATGAAATAAAAATGACAGAGAAACATCTTTTAGAAAGAAAAAAAAAAAAAACAGATGTTCAACTTGCTTTGCCAAAGTCACGATTACACAGCTTCAAGTCATACTAATAAGTCTGTTCATATGTAACGTACAAAAAAGATTAAGTTTGAGTAAACTGCACACAGTAAGTCGGTAACCATATATGCAGTCTGACCAAGTAATTCATACCCTTAAGCGGTTCCCGTATTTGCAGCTGAAAAATTCCTTTCTAGGACAAGAGGACAAAACTTGTAGAAGATCACTGATGCTGAAAAACTGAAACCAATAACTAATTTAGAAACTCGCATGTGTGCCACTAGAAGAATGGCGATACATTTTCACGTATCATATCACCTCTAGCGCAGCTAGGAATTTATGCAAAGATGTATAAGAAAAATTTACAAACCTAAAGAAGCGTTAAGGTAGGCTCGACTAACCGATGTGAAAACATCCCATAAATCAACTGGTACCATACGACTAAGAAATTGAAAAAACAAAATGAACATAGAACATATCAATAACCTTGTTGTTGTTGCTATCATTAAAATTCCCGAATCATTATAATGGGCAAAGCTAGGCTCGGTTTAAAAGGCAATGAATTTTGGTTGTACTTCCCCCCTTATGGACCTCATTTGCTCTGAGACATATATTCGAACACTTTGACTACCGATATTTCAAAATTCAACCAGTATCAGAACAACTCAAAGTCCTACGAGATGATTCATTATTTTTAAGTTCATATAACCTAGGAAGTATACCTGAATCCGCCCGCCATTGTAGGGTTCCCTCGATGTTTTCTTTGGAATCTTTCAAACTAGTAGTTACAAGTGAAGAAGACCCGACTGCCCCATGGATAGTGGGAGGGGAATCCCTAAATCTCACCTTGAATATACAAAATCGCGAGAACACGACCCTAAATTAAACCATATTCCCGACAATTCCAACTTTCTTGGTTCTCTTGGCCATCGAAAAAAAGATTCAGAGGGCCGGCGAGACTATGAAACAGCGAAGAAACCTTCGATTTTGCTTAATTTCGATTTTTGGGAAGATCAATTAATTGATTATGATTATTATAATATTTTTTAATGGGGATTTTAATTAATTCATTTGAATATAGAAGGCTAATTAAGTAATTTATATAAAGTACAATGTGTGTACAAGGGGGTACGGTGTGTTTTTACTGGGTCGTACATTAATTTTCAAATCTTTAGTATCGTACTAGGTTGTACATAAAATTGATGGTTGAGATTCAATTTTAATTATTTTATACGCACCAGATTAAATATTTTACGGTCCGAGAAGTACAACCCTCTCGGACCCTAGACAACCCCTACTTTCCTTATCTATTTAGGAAAAATATCTTTGAGTCTTCTCCTTCTAACGACTCTCGTTAAGCTCACCACCTACCCCGTTTGTCGATTTGTCTCTGGCATGTTCGGATGGGCTGACGAGCTTGTTAACCGCAAGCTTCTAAAAAGACCTTGTCTTTGACGTGTATTGGGTCGATGGGCCCAATAAATCTTTTTCGGCCCATATTTTTTGTTCTTATCCTATTTAATAAGCCGAATATGGGAAATTTGGCCAAACTTGCTAAACTAATCCCCATCAGGGTTCAATATGATTTTTTTAATTTATTTGAGGATTTTTTTTTTTATATATTTGAGGATTTTTTTTTCTTTAAATGTTTGGGTGACTATTTATGAAACTATTGACCCAAGTAAAATATTTTCATCCCTTATTTTATTTATATATCAGCAACATATGTGTTAGTAACATTGTTAAATATGTGTAGATTTATTCAGGTTAGCTGTGAGTTTCTCCATTATTAAAAAAAGAAAAAAATATATAATTCATTATCCAAAAAAAGAAAAAAAATTGGGCCCAAATATTGTTTTGTTGATACCGTTGACTTTTTAGTCTCTTGTGTCTTAATAAGATTTGGGCCTTCACTTCTCATTGGCCCTTAATATGTTGGGCTATTTATCAATGAAATCAGATGGACCAATTTGAAATTTATGTTTTTGTACAAACTAGTAACTCACCCGTGCGATGCACGGGGATAAATTAAAAACATTAAAATGAGTTAATGTATAAAATTAACGAAGAAAAATTATGTCGAGAATGCTAAGAATACAACCGAACAAAAAAAATAAAAATTCGTATCTTAATCAATCAATAAAACATCTGCATATAGAATAAACTGACAACATTCTAAAAACCATACACGTTAAAATGTAGCAAGTAACTCCCATACTGAAATCAAAGCATCGCACCAGTCTTGCACATGAATCTGATTGTTGTTAAAGGAGACAATGAAACTACAATCAGATATACGATAGGAGAACAAATAACTTGTTATTTTTCCACATTTTCAATATATAAGTTAAAGACGTTACGTAGATAACGAATACTTATATATATATATATATATATATATATATATATATATATATATATATATATATATATATATATATATATATATATATATATATATATATATATATATGAGCATATTGAAAAAAACAAAGTTAAACATAAATAAAACTAATATATGTGTTTGCCAATGTGTACCTTTATATTCTTTCGAATACTTCTTTGTACACGAAGTTGCTAGTAACACTGTACAACTTACCGGATTCGCCCTTTATTAAAATCTTTATTCCAGATCTACTCTACACCCGAGACAACGCTACGTACAATTGACCGTGACTGAAAACAGGCCTTGGAAGGTACAATCCAACGTGCGAGAGAGTTTACCCTTGACTTTTGTTGATTGTCATGGCAAATGATATAATCACCGGATACTGACGTCTTCGAAATATAACTGGCAATGTGGAATTCGAAGGTATCAAAGTCATCCGAGGAATAAATACCATGTCGCCAACATTCTTACCGGATAATACTTTGCAACTAATTACATGCATGCCCAGTCTTTCAACTTGGAGACGAGTTCCATTGCGCAAACCTCTTGCTTGATCGATATTTCTAATGAGCATGGCGGGAACTTCTTTCTTTAATTTTAGCTCATGCGGCGGCAGACCAGAGCACGATATTGTATTGAGAAATTCGGTGGAATAAATTTATGCATTAATCTCGGAACCTGCTTCGTCCATGCACAGACTGTCAGAGCTCAGGTAAACCTTTTCCTCTTCTTCAATAAGTGACGACAGATAATCGTTCACATATATAACACTCTCATTTGTAGGCCCCAGAATGGCCCTCCCTTGAAAGAAATGAGGATTGGCAATGTTATTCAACAAATCCGGATACAAACTGCTGTAGCTCTGAAAAAGCATCCTCTGATTCTCGAATCAGCATGTCCTCAGGAATTTCAATCGAGACCTGGCCATCATTGCAGTCTCCAGCTTTTCCGTTTCCAATTCTCAGAATCCATTCTGCAAATTCCCTTACTTCATCTTCGTTAGATGAATATGCATTCAACTGAAGCCTCATGTTTTTATGCAACCTCATGACATAACATTCTCTCCACAATGGTGATGAATTGATCGTAGCATGTACGATGTCTTGCCTCGATGCTTTTAAGTACAACAGGTAATATCTGTCTAAAGTCACCACCAAGTACGATAACCTTACCGCCAAAAGGTTTTTCAGAATTCAAAATCGATCGTATGGTTCTGTCTAATGCTTCAAAACAAAACCTATGCATCATCGGGGCCTCATCCCATGTAATAAGCTTTGCTTCAATCAAGAGCTCTGCTTGAGGACTTTGTTGTTTGATGCTGCAAGTGGAGCTCTCATGCACAATTATCGGGAGTTCAAATCTAGAATGTGCTGTTCTACCACCCGGAAGGAGCAATGAAGCAATACCGCTCGAGGCAACATTAATGACAATGCCCTTCTCAGAACGAACAGCGGCGGAAGTGTGTTCCAAATAAATGTCTTCCCGGTGCCCCCATGGTCGTACAGGAAAACATACCTCCACTGTTCTCCGACACTGCATTCAAGATCGTGTCGTAAACTTTTTTGTGGTCAGGTGTTATAGACGATAATAACTTTTGAAGTTCGACACGCATTTCAGAGACGTCGTAATCCAATTCATCCAGTATTAACCTATTATCTGTGTCGTCTAGCGCTGTATGTATCGGTACAGACATAGATGCATAATTACGTAAACTCTTACCATTGCTCTGCAGTATTTTCTCAATCTCAATGAGGGCGTAATTCTTTAAGTCATCCTCTGATAAGGTTAACGCTGCACAAATTATAAAGATTGATATGTGATACCAAAATAATTAAGCATACAAATAATAATTATATCGGTACGATAATTATCGTATATGGAGTATGGTTTTTAAATTAGATATATACCTGGTTTATTATGACGCTTTTGGTCTGTAATTCATGTCATCAGATAACTCCGACCAATATTTCTCCCATACATACTCAGGCATGCTCAAATTATTTGCCAATAACAGAATAGCGAACAGTAATCTTGTGCATTATGCGCTCGCCCATCTGCTTACTTCCTTTATGCCGTCAATGTACTCTTTGTCATCCTCAACAAACCTAATACGTAGCATGCGTCCCTAAAGGTATCATAGACCTTTATATTCACGCTTCTGAGTTCTTCATAGCTTGTGCAACCAGCTTGAACATTAAGCAACAACCTCAGATAGTAGTCTTCTCCCTTCACTGGGGGAACATTATTAAGTCTTCCGATTGAAAAACCTTTTTTTCGTGGCTCCCATGACATAGACTCGTTTGAGTAAACAAAGTGCTGTGGGAAATCCGCATACTTGATTTTTCTGGCTTCCGGAAACCGCTTGTTTGCCTCAAACCAAGCTAAGAACATACTTTGTTTGGCAGACGGTCTATTGACTACGTTATGCACATGTTGATTTTCGTGATACACAACCATTTGACAATCAGGTAGGTGGAAGCTCAAACGAATCACGGAGGGGTCTCTGTAACGAATATCAAACCCAAACAACCTCCAATTGGCCTCGCATGCAGATAAGTACCTGCAAAAATCGGTTAAAAATATATAACAAAATCCAATAAATACACGTTGAAGTAAATAAATTGTGGAAATAAACGAATATATACACGAATGAACATTAAGATAAGTAACAACATAAGTCGGAAATATACCTGCAGTCGTAGTACATCTTTATCTCATCGCGTATTTGTTCACCGTCATTGGTATTACGTGACTGATAAAAGGCAGTTGTAACTCGATCATTGCCCTTGTTGACATATTTGAAAAGATACTTTATCAATTTGTTATGGTTACAGAGCTCAATGTTGAAGTGAGCTCTGTATTTGAACAGTAGAGCACGGTTGTAAGGAACGACATACCCATTGTCCAATATTGTTTTCTTTTTCGTTACTGTCTGGCCGTCTTCCATTCTTCTATATGAATGGTATCCTTCATCGTCAGCCTCAGTACGTTGCACAAATCTCTTTGGAAAGCGCTTGGTGCAAATACCATCCTTCATGCAGGGAGAATTCATGTTCGCATGCCCGCACGATCCGTGGATCATGTAATTTTTTACCAACTTATACATTTTCCGGTCGCAAGTCTTATCGGGTATTTCGGCACATATTATTCGATCAATATCTTCCGAACATTTTGGCTTATCTTCATTATGCAACCAACGAAGGATGTGCGCATGTGGCAAACCACTTTTTTGGAACTCAATGGTGCAGACGTCTGCATATTGAAATGAAATAATATATTAAAAATAAAAAAGTTTGATAGGAACAATTATATATTTTATAGAAATTTAATAATTTTATACATTCATGTCATATGATGTTTTAAATAATTATTTGAGAATGTGGTACTTATATGATCTATCCGTCCGAAAATATGCCCTTTTTTGAAATCTGAGATCAGACTGTCCAGTTTCATCTTGAACACGCGACAAAGAATATCAGGTCGATCTTCGGGACGCAGATTCGTATCTTTCAACACCCTTTGTATTTCTGGCCACTTGGGATTGCATGTTATTGTTATAAAAAGCGATGGAAATCCAATCCAATTGCATATCTGGAGGGCGTCCATGAAGTTGTTAAACATATATCTGGGACCGTTTGTAAATGTCGATGGAAGAACTATGCGCATTCCAGCAGACGTGCCTTCACCGTCACCCTTGACAATCATTTCCTGAAGTCCCTTATACATGTCAACCCTAAGCTTGTCCTGATTAAATCTAATGAAATTCAGTCGTTGAGATTCTATCATTGTAAAACCATCAACTTGAAACTGTTGATATAGTTTTTTCGAGTTCAGCAATACTTGACTCTCTCCATTCCTTTTTTGCATCTTGTATGCAAACCATTCTCTCATGCTCACGCATCTTCGTTTCCGGCTACTATTTGATGAAGACTCTCTCAAAGGAATATCATCTCTATACCCATCTTCACCGTAAGGAAAAATCAAGAGGTACTGTAACGGTAGATAAAGAGGGTGTAGTTCACTAATGCGCTGAAGCCTCTTATACTGCGTTTCGACCACAATGTCCCACCCTCCTGGTTATCGAAGTCGCCAACAATGAGCGCTGCAATTTCACTGACATTTGGTAGATTATATGTTCGACCATAAGTACTTCGGCTCTTAACCAGTCTTAATTTTACACCTCTATTTCCATCTGTAGCAATACGATCGCGTGCAGCTCTGTATGACCTAGCAAGTACGTTCGATACATCAATCATATCTTTTATCAAAGACATTATTGACGGATCTAAATTATTAGAATTGTTTCCAGATCTGAAATACAACAGAGTAATAATTAGTGGCCATTATAACAAATGATGAATCTGAAATATATATATTAAAAGATATGCATTTTTTACCTTACAGCAGCAATTCGATTTTGAACTTCATTCTCTGTGTCGAATATATAAAGTTGTGCAAACTTCGGCGTTGTACCCTCCTCAGGTAATAAACTACCCAACAAATGATAATTTTGACCGTGTAGAACAAAAGTGTACGGACCGGGACTGTTGTTGACAGTTGTCTGTATTTTGCCCCCCAGAGAGGTGAAAGAAAACATCACATTGTACGATCTTATATTATCTTGGAAGTTCCTGCTGCGTCTATCCCTACCGAATAAGAGACTTGATAGTATAGTTGGAGAATCCTTCAATTTGGGCAGCTGGACTTTACCGTTCATGCAACATAGTGAAAATTTTGGCGATTTTGTTTCACAGTGGCTGGCAAGTCTCTCGCCGTACCACATCATCGCACCACATGATTGACAAACGCAACTTTGATCACCAAGATCGTCGTAATCTATGAAAATTTATCAATGTATAAAAATAAGTAACATAATTTATGAACGAAAGACTAATGTGGAAAAAAATATTTGAATTAAAAAACAAAACTGCATACCGTCATAATCAGTAGAATCATCGCTGTTGTCATCATTTGAAAAATATTCCGAATCTACAAAAACAAAAACATTATGACAACGACAATTTTAATTCCCATATAGACTTATTACTAAACAATGGTTGATAGATAGTATTGACAAATTATAATTATATATTTATCTCCACTATCTGAACTAATATCTTGTATTGTACTTAAAGCCTCGTCAGTTAACATAGTTGGTGCAGATTCCAACACCAAACCACGGGCCACATAACTTATAATTTTCTGACTCTTTGATACCCTCTTTCCAATGCAGATAATTTGTGACGTACGTTGTAGTTTGAATTAAGTGTCTCTTCATATATAACCACTCCACTAACCTATCATTATTTGACACGTGGCATTTAAAAATATAATTATTAATATATTTAAAATTTGATAATCTATTTGATACTTGTGGTTGGAGTGAATTTTTTTTCTAAAAGTATCAAAGTATTATATCAATTATCAAATGAATATTTAATGCTCCATTTTGATATCTCCCATTGGAGTTGCTCTAAGACTAATATCAATATTAATACCAATATCAATACCAATACTAAAACCAACACTAATATTGATATCAATACCAATACCAATGCCAATACCAATACCAAAACCAATACCAATATCAATATCAATACCAATACCAATATCAATACCAATACCAATACCTACTCAAGCAAGGATAACCTAAATAGTATAATTAAAATATTATTAATATTATATCTATCTAAATGATAGACCGTGGTTCATTATTTAATTAAATGAATTTGACAGAATTTTTTCAATATCCGAGAAAATATCAATATATATATATATACATATATATATACATACATATATATATATATATATATATATATATATATATATATATATATATACTCTTACATGTTACATTATATTTTATAAATATTTTCACTATATAACTATTTATGAATATATATGATAATAAAAATAAAACTTTGTATATTTACATATTTAAACTTTTACAATTTTTTTTACTAATTTATCAAAAGCAAATTGTCAAGAAAAGGAATTCAATTTATGATATTGTATACATAGCAATTTAAATGTTATTTCACTAATGTAGAGAACTCTAAGATTAAGCAAAAAAAAACTTAAAAATTTTATTACTTAAATTTATAGCATATTTAAATATGTTAGTACAATTAAATATTTTAGTAACTATAATGCAAAAAAGTAACTATTTTTCATCTATAGGAATTGTGGAAATAGTAAGTACGAATATATATTTAATAACTTTCAGATATGTGAGGTCCATAATAGTAAAATATTTTGTAATATATCACCACATGCATGTATAATAATAACCCATAGAAATATCTATATGTTTACCAAATATTTTGTAACTTATAAATTAATCAGACATAACAATTCAAATATTTCATATACATAGTCGTAATAACTCATTTAAATGTTTTTTTTTAGAAACTCATTTAAATGTTATTAAAGTATTTAAAAGTTCTAATAAATCGACGTCATGTCAAATTATGTTTTATATTTATTTTGATTATATCTATTGTAAGAATTAGTTACACATGTAAGATAAATTATATCAAAATTGACAATTAATATATGAAACTAAATCTAGCAAAAAAAATAAAAAAAAAAATACCACCTATTTGTAGCTGGGGTTCTAATTTTTTTAGTAAGTAATATTAATGTAGGTAACCAAACTAAATAGGATATTTTACATAGTACCTCGAATTGCCCATTAGTAAATATTTTGTTATATTATATACGAATATTGTATATTAATAATATGATTAATATTGAAATATATTTTAATAAGGTAAAGTATGATATACTATTTTAAAAGTTATTTAAAGATATTTTTTTTATTATATATATACATAAAAATATATTTCTACCAATATGTTTGATAATTTAAGACATTTAAGGTTATGTGAACTGTTCAAATATATCAGCACACTAATAGTTCTAAAAGCTCACTTATACATTTAAATTAATAATTAAAGATTTTACAAAATTATAATCACCAAAACAAACAGTTTCATTTATAGATAATACAAAATATTTATTTGTTTCGAAATTTTCTAAGAACTTATGGATTAGAAAAATAAAATAAATATTTCACGTAAGAAATTAAAAAAAAAAAATTATTTTCGTTACACTAAGTACTAAATTATTGTAAAAAGTCCAGATGAATAACCAAAATAAAATTTTACTCAACATGAATCATAATGATTAAGAAAACAACATAGATATTTTAAAAAAAAATGAAAATCAACATTAAAGAAATGAAAATCAGCAACTAAATGCAATCAAATCATATACAGTAGAACCTCGATAAATTAATACCGGATAAATTAATAACCTCGCTTAAATAATAATTTTTTCCGGTCCCGACTCGGGGACAACGTGCTAAATTAATAATTCGCTAAATTTATAAGATAATACATATTCGGAAATTTTAAGAAGCCCCATATAATATATAAATTAATAATGCATAAAAAAATTCTTAAATTACATGGTACAATGCATATTTTATAGATCTATGAAGACATAACATAATATAATTTAATTCTCACTTGTTTCTTGTAGAAGTTCACATTACCATCAATCTCGTCCCTCACTTTTCTTAACATGGTTAGAACTTTCGGTATAGTTTTCTTATAACTCAACATAAATCGTTCTATACCATTACTGTTTTAAGAGCTTGCATTCGTGAAACGGGCTCTATAGTGCATTGAACGAATGGTACAATGAATAATATATATATATATATATATATATATATATATATATATATATATATATATATATATATATATATATATATATATAATCCTAAGGTTTTAGATTATATAAGTTCAATCTGTGTGTATATATATACACGTATATATCATAAAAACTTATTCGTAAAAAAATATTCATAATTCCACATTATTTAATAATTTTTGGAATAATGTTGAATTTTGGAATAATTTTGGCAGTAACTTATGGGTGACGTAATTTTGGAATTTGTTTTAATATATTTAGTATTTTATTTAATTAATATATTTAATAGGGGTAATATAATTAAGTACTGTATGGTACACATTATTAAATACTATTTTTTAAATAACTCGGGTTAATTTGTTGAATTAACCACCGCTTACTTCTACGTCAAGTTTTCTTGTCTTTTTTCTTAATACACATTATTTAAAACTGTATAGATGTAAATTTCGAAATCTTTTGTATTATTTAATATAAATTTTAATAAAAATAGCATGTAACTTATAGTAATTAAAAGGTAAAATGAGTCATGAACAATAAAAGAAAAAAAAACTAAAAAATATCTTTTTTTAAAAGACCATTATTATGTGCATAACAAATTGAACAAAAAACTAAAAAATGTTACGTATAAAAACATGTGACAATAGCAATTATATGCATTATTATGAGAAAGTAAAATATATATAAAAAATACTATAATCTAAATGATCCAACATATGAAAACACCACTTGCAAAACATTAAAACTTAGAGCGTTTCAATATCCGGAATGAAAAAAAAACATATTGTTCAAACTAAAATAACAAATTCCAATATCCGGAATGAAAAAAAAACATATTGTTCAAACTAAAATAACAAATCAAACTTGAAAATTAAAAAAAGAAAAATTAAGTATGAGCAATGAAACTACTCCATTTTCTCTAGCTTAATTTTTTTTATCAATTTACTGGTTGAGTGCTGCAGTGTTGGATCGTCGTCTACCTTTTCGAGAACACTATCTTCCGGTCGCTTTGACGATGGAGTAACATAAAGTACTTCACAATCATTATTCTCCGACAATGAAGAGGAATCCTAGCATAAAAGACAATGTTTTTAATAAACATATTGACTACGTATCGATTTTCTAGACCCTTTTGAATAAGGAATGAGAACATGTTTAATCTACCTTTGACGATATAATAGGACCACCATTATAATCATTTACACTTGGGGAATGTCCACCGTTGTTATGATTCTACGTAAATAAAAGACAAAAATTATATTAAATAGTGATTAAAAAAACAATAAGTAATAATGCAAATTAATCAAATGTACATACCTCATTCAATTGATAATGTTCCATAAACGCAGTAATGACAGAGTCATCAAAACAAACTTTTTTTAATACGGTATGTTGAATTTGCTGGATCGTGTACATTCAAAATACGCGTTGCAAAGAACACATTGTTTGGACTGAGCGCAAACAATTTTTTTGATCTTCATAAAGTACGAACGACTTTATTTAATGAACTGCATGAAAACAATTACAAAAAAATATTAAAATTAAAACACAAGAAAAAGAAATACAAATAGTACTAATATGTATATATAAAAATAATTATGAATATAAAACTATGCATATATACTTATAATAATCTATAAGGAATGAAAAAAAATGTAATATGAAACTGTATAATACGAACATTGTGCACTTTGTAATCGAATGGTGGTAGATAAAAATGAAATGAACATTGACGGGTTTATATAGTGTTGAAAATGAACTTAATTCTATGGAAAAATTAAAAATTCAAAAAAATTATATATTAGTAAATGAAAGCAAATCAAACAAATAAAGGAAACAACCCAAAAAATAATAAAAAAATAACTTTTGGAAAAAGATCTTGCAATATAAAAACATTAAATATGAAGATACGATTTTTATTTTTTACCATTCAATTTTGAATTAAAGAGTAAATTAAATCAATCAAAGATGATATGAAGGAATCTTGAAATATTAAAGATTCCTTTGTATTGGTGATTTGATATTTTATTTAAATTGTTAAATATATAAAATTGGGGTAATATACTGTATTTAAATTAGAAAGCTTTACAAAGTTATGGAAATATATTTATCTCACATGATAAATATATTTCGGTGGCATAGGAGTAAATTATAGATTCCTTCTTAAAATATACTGCATTTAAATTGTTAAATTTTCAAATTTCAAAATATTGCATATTTATTAAATAGTATAATTAATTTTAATTTGAAATATGGTATAATAAAAATTATATACAAAAAATAGTGTATATTTAGTAAATAGTTCAATTAAAAAATAAAACATTTTTTTTATTATTATTTTTAATGGAATGGATATTCGAATATTCTAAAATATTGAAAAAAAAAAAAACATATTCCTTTATTTTAATATTTTAGTATTTAAAAAAACATTTTTTTTTATGAAAATTGTTTGAATATTCGTAAAAAAATGAGTTTCATGAATTTTTTTTCAGTAAAAATATTTTGAAATACTGAAAATACAAATAAGATTTTTTTATTTCGAATTTATAAAATATTAACTTTGGAAATAATATATATACATGTGGTAATTATTAAATGATTGTGTAAATGTAAAATAGGAAAGAACTAAAAAACATCCATAAATAAAAATGCCACCTAATCAATTGAACAATCCACCTAATCAATTGAACTCCAACTAAGCAATTTTGACAAATGACATCATCATTTGCCACATGTCATTCATTGAGGCCATAGATCCTCTTTTTATATTATATATAGATATTAATTTTTTGGGGAATGAAAAGCTGATTTTAATTCATTCTTAAGAAAAAGTTGGAATGACTTTTTGTTCTTTCGAAAATGGTAAATTTTAAATTGGAATCCGCAGATTTTATGGGTCATACACATGGTGAATATTGTTTTAAAGTGTATACATAAATAAAATAACTACTCACTAAGTACACATAAATATGGATAGGGGTGATAAACGATTGAGGCGGACTTGTGTGCTAGATGAGCCTGCTCAAAAAAAGCTCGAACTCAATTTATTTTAGTTGTTATGACTTATGAGCTCACGAGCCGGCTTGCGAGGCGTATTCTTTTATATATATTTTATTTTTTTATTTAAATAATGTGTAATAAATATACAATATTATAGAAATAATATAAAAAAAAACATATAAAAATATATATGCTTACACAATTTATTTTTTATTTTATTTTTTTATTATAATATAAATAATTTTTAATAATAAAAAATAAATAGTTTAAAAAAATTGAGCTTGGGCTCGAGCTCGAGCAAAAAAATTAAAAAATACTCAACGAGCTCGAGCCTGCCAAAACAAGCGAGCTCGGGTCATTCACACTCCTACATATGAATGCTATTATGCGTGGTTTAATAATGACTTTTGTATTCACTCATATTATATGATACATAAGAATAATAATAATGATAGTAGTTAAAATATAACTTTTGTAATTGTTTTTGAACTTAAACTTGATCATAAATTACAATTTCATATATATTCCAATTTCGACAAAAATATAATCAAACCAAATGTGAAATGTCCCACCATCACAATGATATATTATGTTACTATATCTCCTTAAAAAATAAATAAAAAGAAAATGAAATATTCTCAATAAATAATAAAAAAAAAAAGGAAATCAAAAGGACTGAAATTGAAATTCCGGAATCAGAATTTTCTTAGCGCAGCAGAAGAATTGGCGGTAGCCCCCAATTATACTTTCCTTTTGATTTCTCTCTCTCTCTCTCTCTCTCCTCATTTCTGCCGATCGACAGTGAAGAAGAAGAAGAAAATGAAGAGAGAGAGAGAATTCATCGAACTATCGGAGGACGAGTGGTCCCACCACTCCGATTCATTCAAACCATCTCGCGTACTCAAACCCAAACCCCAAAACCCTCCTCCCCCAATCGAATCCTTCGCTTTCTCCAATCCCCGCGCTAACGGCGCCGCTTCCAATTCCGTCCACGTCATCGACAGTTCGTCCTCCGAAGAGCTCGGAGACGCGCCGCCGCCGCATCCCGCCGGAAACCGCATCAACGAATTCGAGGATTTGGAGGACGAGGACGCCGACGTGGTGGTGAGTAAGAGGCCCGCGAGTACGGCTACTCGCGGCAATCGCTTTGTCATCGAGGACGATGATGATGATGATGATGAAGAGGATGGAAAGGCCGGCGATTTTAGTGACCGTGAGGTTTGGTTGTCGGAGGCGGCGGAGGATTTGGAAGATGAAGAAGAAGAAGAAGACGTTGTTAAGAAGGCTCTGCTCAAGTGTGGGAAGATTTCGGCTGAGCTGAAGAGGGAGTTGTACGGTACAAGCGTCGCGGCTTGCGATCGGTATTCGGAAGTGGAGTTGGGTTCTGCTGCAGCTAGAATTGTCACTCAGGTATCAATGTTCCAAGTTGTTATTTTTTTTTTGATTTTGCAATGGAATTGTTTTTGATGAGGGTTTAATTTGAAGCACACTAGATGTTTAATGTTTGATGATTAACTGTTTAGGATTTAAAAAAAAAAAATATTTTTGAAGAATTTTTCTGCATGGAGAAACAAGAAAAGACAAACGGATACATCTAACTCTTTCCAATTCAACATGCAGGACGATGTAAACGAAGCGTGCGGAGCTGAGGATTCAGATTTTAAACCGATTCTAAAGCAATACCAGCTTGTTGGGGTCAATTTTCTTCTGCTTTTGTATAGAAAGAAAATTGAGGGAGGTAATACATCTTTTCTTGTTGGGTTTATACTTAATACTAATCATTTGTTATGCTTAGTGTTGGTGTCTATTTTTGCTATGCGATACTCTTATGTGGTTAACTTGAAGTGGCTGCTATAAGCTGGCTTTAGGGTTTTCACTTGTTTGTTATTTGATGAATGTTGTCGTCCTTTCTTGTTTTCTGAGTAGGAAGCTTTGGTATATTTATAACTTGTCCGGACATTCAATAGTGTTATTTTGTTAATTTAAGAGTGTAAAACTTCTATGCTGAGAATGTTAAATGTATGCATCAAATAGTATGAAAATCGAATAATAACTACTTGGTATGCTTCTGGTTTTAACTGACCTCTGTCGTATTTCTAAACAATATTAGTTGAAAATGCAGCTATATTGGCAGATGAGATGGGTCTTGGTAAGACTGTCCAGGTAAGTTCGTTGCAGTTCTATCTTTGCCGTAATCTTTTTTCTCTAATTTGGTTTCCAACTCTCAGGCCTGACTGTGAAGTAAATTTTGTACCACAGGCCATAACTTATCTGACCCTGTTGAAGCATTTGGAAGATGATCCTGGGCCTCATTTAATCGTTTGTCCTGCATCTTTGTTGGAAAATTGGGAAAGGGAGCTCAAAAAGTGGTGCCCGTCGTTTACCGTGCTTCAATACCATGGATCTGCGCGGTCAGCTTATTCGAAAGAGTTGAACTCTCTGGGGAAGGCCGGTTTGCCACCTCCATGTGATGTTATTCTTGTGTGCTACTCACTTTTTGAACGCCACAGGTTTGTGGTTTCTATTAGGTTGTTCTTTTGGTGAAATTCCCTTAGAGTTTCTCTTCATTCTCAAGTCTGAAAGTCATTCTTCAGTGCGCAGCAGAAAGACGACCGCAGAATTCTCAGGCATTTTAAATGGAGTTGTGTGCTAATGGATGAAGCTCATGCTTTGAAGGATAAGAGCAGTTACCGGTGGAAAAACTTGATGTCAGTAGCAAGAAATGCAAGACAGCGTCTGATGCTGACAGGGACACCGTTGCAAAACGATTTGCATGTATGTTTTCACAAGAACCTAGTTTTTATTACACATTAGCATCACAATTCACATCATTGGCTGGTCGTACGAGGAATTTTTAATTGTGATGTTTCTGTTTATAATTTAGTTTACATAAACTAATTATTTAATCCACCAGGTGAGAATATTCCTGCCAATTTTTTTTTCTCCTTTTGTCATTGTTGGTTACTTCGGATTGCCTTTCTTGAGTAGTTTGTTCTTTGTTTTGCAGGAGCTGTGGTCGATGTTGGAGTTTATGATGCCCGATCTTTTTCAAACTGGAGATGTTGACTTAAAAAAGTTGTTAAATGCAGAAGATGGAGACTTGATTGGTAGAATGAAGTCCATTTTGGGGCCATTCATCTTAAGGCGGTTAAAAGCAGACGTAATGCAGCAGCTAGTTCCAAAGACGCAGAAGGTATTGGAGTTGAATCTTCAGCTAATTTGGCTTGAATTCCTTCTATAAATGTTTTAACTTCTGCTCCTACAAATACTTTATCTATTTTTTTTTTTCTGTTTATCCACCTAATCTAAGTGGCACCTTGATTGTGTAACAGGTTGAGTATGTTCACATGGTAAAAGAACAAGAGGGTGCTTATAAAGAAGCAATTGAGAATTATCGTGCTATATCTCAAGCTCGTATGAAGTCTTCAGAAAGTTCCCTAGTTAATATAGCTCGGATCCTTCCTCGACGTCAAATATCTAATTATTTTCTCGAGTTTCGTAAGGTATTGCTTTTTTTTTTTGTTAAAGTTGTGTAATGCTTAAACATTTACCAGTTTCTTAGATCTTGTTTGTTTCCTATACTTTCAGATAGCAAATCATCCTTTATTGGTTAGACGCAATTACACAGATGGTGATGTTGTTCGTTTTGCTAAAATTTTGCACCCAAAAGGTGTATTTGGTTCAGAATGTACATTGGAACGTGTAATCGAAGAGCTTAAGGGCTATAATGACTTCAATATTCATCGGGTAATTGGGTTTTCAAATGCGGAATTATATATTTGACACGTTGGAAATGCTATCACTTGCCCATTATTTATGCAGTTGATAAGAATAATTCTTTACTTTGCTACTTGAGCTTGGTCTTCATCTTATGACATACGGGTAAATATTGAGACTCAATTTTACTGCTTATTGCAGCTTATGCTTTACCACGGTGATTCTCCTTCAGATGGAATTCTTTCTGACGAACACGTTATGTTTTCCGCCAAGTGTCGGGTAATGTTTCATTGTCCTCTACTTCTCAGTATTAGTATCACACTAAGCCAAATCATTTAGTAGGTGGGATTGTGTTTTGATTGAGATTATGACTAAAACTGGTTTTGCATGTGGATTTAGGCATTGGCTGAGCTTCTCCCTGCACTGAACCGCTGTGGGAGTCGTGTTCTTATTTTTAGTCAATGGACTTCAATGCTTGACATATTGGAGTGGACTTTGGATGTGATCGGTGTCACCTATAGGCGGCTTGATGGAAGGTATATTTGTCTTTCTGTTAGATGTTCTGTGCAGTTTTCATGCCACTGATATCTTATGTCAATTCTCCATTTGATGAATATTACTATGAGATGATGATTGCTTGTGAAATATTTACCAACAAATAGGGGGTTGTAATTTAGATTTTCTATCTTTTCCATTTTCTTTTTGTTCAAGGGCAATTTGGACATTTTATTGGTTCTTTAAAAATCTTGACGGATCGTTAGTTTGAGAGGTAAATGTAATTTTGCATGTCGAGTTATTTTGCAATTTGGCCTTTATCTCATCGGATATTCGTAATTTACCCTATCTTTTTTTTTTCTTCTTTTTTTCTTTTTTTTTTTTTTCTTTCTAATGTCTACGTATTAAAATACTGCGTGATAATACTATTGTTTATTTGAAACTTGTGATTAATTAGCGGAGTTTCATTTATATGTCATACTGTTGTCAGTACGCAGGTGACAGAGAGACAGACAATAGTGGATACATTCAACAAGGACACTTCTATATTCGCATGTCTGTTGTCCACAAGGGCCGGTGGGCAGGGTCTGAACTTGATCGGAGCAGATACTGTTATCATTCATGACATGGATTTTAATCCCCAGATTGATCGACAGGCTGAAGACCGCTGTCATCGTATTGGTCAGACTAAGCCCGTCACAGTTTACAGGTAAACCCCCCCCCCCCCTTCCCCTCTCTAAACCTCTCTCTCTCTCTCTCTCTCATCTAATAATTTTCTTGATTTGGAAGGCTTGTGACAAAGGACACGGTAGATGAGAACGTTTACGAGATTGCAAAAAGAAAGCTAAGACTGGATGCTGCTATGCTGGAGGCTGGAGTAGAAGACGAGAATGAAGGTGAGGTGCCCGATAAAACTATGGCTGAGATTTTATCTTCATTGTTGTTGCGATAACTTTACGTCTCTAGGCCTCGCTTGATAGTTGATTCACACTAAATTTCTCCCATTCCCGAATAGGTCTAAATTCTGTGCTATATTAAATTTTAGTAACGATGAGAGTCCGATTATAAGTTAGTCGAGTATTTGAAATTTGATCTTTTTAATGCTGATTTTTACACTACTGTGTCCGTATCTACCTATAAATAAATAGGCGGTGTGCGAACGCACACCGGTTTAAATATTAAGGCTGATTAAAAAAAACAGTTTCTTTTCTTAATCGTTATAATTAGACGTAAGCACCTCATCGGAAACTATATCGCTAATGCAGAAACGAAAGAAGCTTCATCAAGCGGACGTTGCCATATAAGCTAACATCACCGTAACCTTATATTACGAAAACGAGGGCAAGTTTGAAAAGGATAGACATTTGTAATTATAGAATATATACCAAAAATTCAAAAAAATAAAAAAGAAAAAAAAAAGAAAAAGAAAAAAGAATCGAATCATCGTACACAGAATATCTAACTCGAACCTTTATCTTCGGCCTCGTCTGCTATAGCGTCAGTTACAAGGGTCAACGGTCTCTCATCCATGATTTCGTCTATAATACCAAACTCCTTTGCCTCTCGAGGCGTCATGTAATAATTGCGGTCCATATTCTTCTCAATTAATTCAATAGATTGTCCGGTGTGCTTGCAATAAAGTGCGTTAAGCGAGTCCGAAATACGAAGAATCTTTTTGGCATAAATGCTCATATCCTTTGCCTGCCCTCTGTGCCCACCCGAAGGCTGATGAATCATGATCGTGGCATTTGGTAGGGACCGCCTCTCACCCTTTGCACCGGCAGCCAATAGGAGAGAAGCCATCGATGCGGCTCGACCGAGACATATAGTGTTGACTGGAGATCGAATGTACTGCATCGTATCGTAGATAGCAAGGCCTGCATAGAAATGTTTTAATCTATATAATATAAATTATAGATGTCGATAAGTCGACATAGGCGAACGGAATTTACGTGTTGAAAATATTAAAATACAAAAATCAAAATACGCCGGCCAAAAAAAAGTGAACAATTACCGGCGGAGACGGCGCCTCCGGGGGAATTGAGATACATGTGAATGGGCTTGGATGGATTTTCCGACTCGAGGAAAAGAAGCTGGGCGACAACGACGTGAGACGTGTCGTCGGAGATCGGACCGTTGATGCAGATAATTCGCTCCTTCAGAAGGCGCGAGAATATATCGTAGGATCTCTCCCCTCTGGATGAATGCTCAATAACCCTCGGCACGTGGACGTAATGTCTTCTGCCATAACCACCGCCGCCGCCGCCGCAAACCGGAGAGGCTCTTGGAATCGAGGATTTGCAGGCACTGATTTCACGCCATAGATTACGAGAAAACAAGCTCAGCATCATGCTTGATTCTAGGGTTTATTTTTTTCCCAGTCGCTGCGGAATTGAATTTGCAGCGCAATTGAATTAATTCTCAGTTTGCTGAATCAGAGAGTTGCCGCCGGGTTTTGGAGAAGTTTTAACCCGAGGGCATTAAGGTAATAATTGTATTAAATTGGGCTTTGCTCAAAAGTTGGATTTTAGTTAGTAGGTAGTTCTTTGATTTTAGGCCCATTTTAATAAAGTCCAATTTTAAATTAAATCTATTTTTTCCAAATTTTAAAATCTACTATTTATATTTTTTTTTTTGAAAATATATACTGTAACCTTGGGTGGTTTACACTAGCTTCACGATTATCTCTCCTCGTTTTGTTGTTCTTTACACGCACTCTTTCTTTCTCTCTCTCTCTATATATTATATACTCTCTTAAGTTATTCAACGATCATCGAACCAAAGAGCAAGATTGAATAGAAATTTAAATGGTATATCAGCATATATCAAAACGAACAAGACGAATAGATGGGCATAATTTCTACAAAAGAAAGGTAGCCAACGATTTAAAATTAATTATCAAATGAATAGATGCCCATATTTACACAACATTTTTAACATACAAAAAAAAAGAGATGGAGATGAATAAGCTACATAGAATGCAATATCCATCTTTTACACACACACACACACATGGGTGCGTGCGTCTTAACAAAATGTTGATTTTGTGATTTATATTTACAAGTACCAAATGAAACAAATGCTCAACCAAGTTCGGCATTAGGATCCAATTGCTTTTCGCTGACGAGGACGCCTTCATCCCATAGCTCTTGAGATCTTAGAAAAAATGTAAAAAAACCAGGAGTTTTTAGCAGTTCGATATAACACATTGGTGCTTAATGCAAAAAAAAAAAAAAAAAAAACTCGATTAAAAAAATCCATGGAAAAAATAAATTTAGAAAATATTAAGAAAAAAAAAAAAAAAAGACAAACCTTGTCCCATCAACATTGATACGAAGAAAATTTCCATTTCGCCATCCTTCTTTGAAGTGGCCAAAGAAAACATCACCAAGCTTCGAGTAGAAACGGCCTTCGCCGTTTGCCTTTCCCTTCCAGAAATTGGCAAACCATCTATCTCCAGTATGGAAGTAAATCCATCCCTACGTAAGATACGGAATACAAATTAACACTATCGTTCGCAATTTTTTGTTTCAATTTAACTTAAATTCCACAGAAAAAAAATAAAACTCAATTTCCTCGATACCAAATAGATTACCTTGCCATGCATGACATCATCCCTCCAGGATCCTTGGAAAACATCTCCATTGTTGAAGTAGAATGTTCCCATACCCGATCTTTTTCCATACCGCCACATACCCTCATATATGCTTCCATCTCCAAGCAATAGACGACCCTAAGAGAGACTCATCATTATATTTAATATTTAATATTTATACCATCCCTTTTAATCAGATGCATCAAAATCGAGTTTTTATTATCTTTTTGGATGAACATGAAAGTACCTTTCCTTCGGGTAGCCCTCCTTGAGCACGCCCTCTGTATGTTCCTCCACGATATTTCATTTCCACCGTACGATTCCATTTCTTCTGTGAATCTCTCTCCGTTTCCTGTATATAACCAACAAGGGTTTGTCAAATAAACCAGTTCAAGTAAGTTGCATGGAGAAAAATGCTTGCACAATCGGCAACTAAAACAAGTGTTTTTTCGTCCTTTTTTGACAGTTATAGCTTCCCAAAATTCTCGAAGATAAAAGAAATTATATTGATCTATTTCACAAGCGAGATAGAAAGTGTGCATAACCATGACTTTCAAACTTTAAACTGTTTATCATTCCGGTATTGCAGTATCGTATCCATACTACTACATATGATCAGCTCAGTTTTTTTGGGAAACGAACCCAAAAAAAGAAAATAATAATAATAATAAAAAAATAATATTATTTAGTTCGAATATTACCAGCATGGATGCAGCACGAACTGAGAGCCCTCCATGCTTCTTAGTGTTACCGGTGCTATTTCCTTTATTGTTGAAGTCAACATTGGTCAACCCAGACCAAGATACACTAGGCGCATCGTGATGCTGCTTCTTCACATTGTCTTCGTGCTTAGTGTTTGAGGTGAGAGAAGTGTCTTCCAACTCCTCTAAATGTTTTACACCCACAGGCAGTTTGTAGATGCTGATACTGTCAACCGATGCAGTTGCTTCAGAAAAATTGGTCCCGTATTTAGACACTTCAGCTGATTGACCTGGCCCCTGATTCCCTCTAGTTAGCAGCTCCCTTTTGAACATTTGCGTGCCTGTATAATCCATTCCGATCAGAATTACATAAAACTAAAATGTTATCGTCGTTAAACTAAGAAAAACTGAGAGCATCACATTCACTACTGATAGAATAATTTTGGGGAAAATTACACTTTTCGTCCCTCGAGTTTACCTCAATTTCACATTTGGTCCCTCTTGTTCACAAAACTCATGTAACATGAGGGACTAAATCTGTATTTTGTGAACAAGAGGGACTAAATGTGAAATCAAGGTAAACTTGAGGGCCGAAAAGTGTATTTTTCCCAATAATTTCGGTACCTTCAGAATTCAAATCATAAGCGGAAGAACTGAAGTTAGATTCAAATAATTCCACCTCTCTTTCTGCTGAGCTATTCTCATCCCTACACAAGAAGAATTTGTCAATGTCGGAATAGATCATTGGAAATACTAATTATGTGAAGCCGAAACATGCATTGAAAAAACCTTATAGAAAATAATTCTTCATCTATATCCCCGATTTTGCCAGAGAAAACACCAGTTTCTTCAGCGCCAGGTGGATTTATCACGTCGGAGATACGCGGATCCTTAGATGAAATGCCGTTTTCGGAATTGTTAGTTTTCTGGTGTTGCTTCTTAAAGATATTGAAGATGAAAGGGAAACGTTGGCCCAGGCTAGAGAATATGCCGTTTCTGGGAGCCAATTGCTTTCTGGTATATCTGTTTACAAATCACATACATCCTACGTAAAATCAAAACAGGTCCACTTTCAAATTGTCCACCAGAATAACAAGCCATTAAAGATTAGGGTTTAATACTAAGAAAATCAATACTCAAAAACATGCAACTTCAAGAAAACATTTGGACAGTCAATTCAGTTTAGCTAACTTGGTTGACAAGGAAGGTTACCCGAAAACAATTACGGTGGCCAGTATTGTGTTAGGCTCCAGATTGGGCTCGTGAACTACAGATACGGCGATTTCGCCGTTGCATTTTGTAATTGAACGAATTTCGTGCAAAGCATTATTTGCATCATTGCCATTTACGATACCTGAAGTTGCAATCATGCATAAAATCACACCATCAAGGTCCTGCCATATGAATAGCAAAAGAAATGAAGCGTGAGTTGCAAAAATGATGTCATCAAAAGAACAGTTAGTGCAATATAAAACCACAAAAGATTTAAGTAAGTCGAACCTTTATATCGACACCCAGGAAAGGGCAGTCGTTTATAGCTTGCAAAAGTGAAGTTTTGATATTGTGACCCGACCCAAATCCAATTCTTGCTTCACTGTAACTCTCGAAAATCTGTAAATCATAAAGGAGCATCAGTGAAATGTCTGGCATGAAAAAAATAGCTCATTCCGGGAGTTGTTACTTAGCCTTCATTTGAAACAGGATTTGAATTTTTCATTAAAATAAAATCTCCGTATATTTAGGTGAACTGACAACTGAAATCTCGTAAGGAATAAGATTGTTCGAAAACTTACTTCTCTAAACTCAGGAAGTTGAAGTTCTCTGATTGAATTGTCGTTTGTGTTGAGAAGTTTTATGTGTTTTCCCTGTTATCGACAGTGAAAAAGTTATTACCTCAAATTTAAGCAATAAAAAGTAATATTAACAAAGTTTTAGCAAATGTGAAATCAAAACAAGGCAAGGTGAGTTGTCTTACAGATAAGAGAATGGATATGGCATTCATGGCCATCAAAACAGCATTGTTAGAAGTCCTCAACGCCTCGTCTAGAGTAACCAGATCATTCTCGAGAAGCGTATCCGTATCAAGAACTGCAGTAGTCAAATTCACAGTCATACATATGGTTTTACAGTGCATAATTTTTCTTAAGAAATCCACAATATGAAAGTCAAACGAAGTCAACATGCAAGCTTCTAACTATATCAAGGAAACAGTTTATCAGCCTCAGGAAACGAGTTACTCACCGATACAAAAATTTGCTTGCTTTTGAAGTTTGCTTACCAAATCCTTGACCTACAG
This sequence comes from Erythranthe guttata, assembly GCF_056151865.1. Taxonomy (NCBI): domain Eukaryota; kingdom Viridiplantae; phylum Streptophyta; class Magnoliopsida; order Lamiales; family Phrymaceae; genus Erythranthe; species Erythranthe guttata. The sequence continues at coordinate 3,289,704 of NC_142537.1, read as the reverse complement.
ATGGCATAAATCACTATAACGTTTCAGTAAATTTTATATTAATCTGAACAAAAAAAAAAAAAAAAATCAGAATCAAAAAGGAAAAAAACATGTACCTCGTCTAGGCGCCTTTGTCCTTCAAAGCTAAATGGCTTCAGAATTATGCCCACCACAAACCCGTTTGCAGATTTGGCATTACTAAGAACTTCAAGTGCTGTAATATGATCCGAGCCATAAGCAGCACTAGCAACCTAATTAAAAAAAAATAAGTGAAGAATTAAAACAGTTTACTAAAAAATATAATAGGTTCTAGAGAGAGAGATTCGACTATTTCCACCAACTAAAATTCATATTCGCATCAGAAATTAAGCTTACAAGTCATATTTCCCTGAACCTTTGACATAACAAAGGCTGACCTCGTTAAAGTCTGGTCACATGCGATTTAATTTAAAAATTATCAGATAACTGAATTCATCTTCAGAGATTTTTAAAATTAATATTTGTTAATTATATTACATCAATTGAAAGTTGACTCGTGCATATGCATGAACAACTCCAACTATTCAACGATTTCAACTCAACTAAGCATTATCCAATACCATAAAAAATAGAAGATAGAGTGAGAGGCAGGTAATGTACAAACAAGTATAACAGCTTTACGAGACTGCCGAGCTGAGAAATCTTCCACTGTTATTGGAGTGCTATCTGCAAAACCACACAAACGCAGCGAGCAACGCAAATGCAAATTATTAGAACAATCGGCCAATATAATTTGCCAGACATTAATTTATAAGTTTGAATAAAGAAACAAACATGTAACTACACGTCGGAAAATTCAAAATCGACAACTGAGTTTAGATCGTTAACCTTGTTTAGTAAACCTCTGTTGCAATCGCACCAGTTCCGACTCATAACCAAGAATATTCCTGCCACATAAAAAAAAAGTTACATTAACTACGAAACCTCGATTTCTAGCGGTTGAAGATATGAATTCAAAGACTTCCATTTAAAGATAAGCACCATGTCAATTGTACATCGAAATTACAACACCGAAAAGTAATACAAGTAAAACGCAATTATCAAATCAAATACATAAATAATGCCGTAAATCTAGCAGATATAATGGATTATCTAAATTACAAGTTCAGAATCAGTGAACATATAAAATCAACATTTAAAAATAAAATTAAATAGAAAAGGAATAATCGGAATATACCAGAATCTCAGAACAGGGGAAAGAAAAGGAGAGGCGGAGCAGAAGTCCAGGATGGCATCTTTCCGGCTGCCGACAACTATCACCTCCACGCACTCGTCGGATTCTTCCCAGATGTCACTGCCGCCATTGTTACGGCCGTTACTACAGCTCTCATTACTGGCACTAACACAATTGCAATTCAATTTCAGCCCGGCGGAATTTGAATTCCATCGAGATGATAATTTGGGCCCAGATTCTCTGCGGGTTCTGAGAATCGAGAGGGATGGGAATGAGAAGACTGAAAGCAAATGAGGGCCAGTTGTATTAGGGCAAACAAGTTTCATGGATTGTGATAACTGAAATCTGATCGGAAGAGTGCCGCGGCGGTGGTGTGGTGGCGGCGGCGGGTGGTGGTGCGGGAAGGAGAAAGGGCAGAGGAGTGGTGCTCTGCTCTGCTCCCGTCGACGCTGAACTAGTAGATTAAATTGGTTAAAATTACATTTTTGCCCCTCCAAGTTCTGAAAAAGGTCGGTAAATAAATTCATAACTACTTTGCAAGTATAGTCTGTATTGGAAAAAATCAAATTATTTATTTGATTAATCCGATTAGTTAGATGGTGTTTGCATAAACTTTTGAATTTAGATTGTGTTACTCATTTTTGCAGGTTAATTTGTTCAATCCGGTTATTTATCGTTTTGCAAGTTATATGGGATTCGTATGTCACTCTTTGTGACCGGTTCTCGATGCTCGACCGTTGCGGTTCAACGGCATGTTGTGCTGTTTGGACGACATTGATCCTGATCATCTGGAAAAAGTGTTGAGGCACTTCGGCCAGGTCCAACATATTCATGGACGACCTTAGGGCATCTCCTGTCGACGGGGGCGGCTCCCCCGACCCCGACCCCAACCAATTTCTTGTCCAATCGATCAATCTCTTTCTTCCATTTTTTCCATCACCACTCTCACCATATAATAATAATAATAATAATAATAATAATAATAATAATAATGTTGTGCTATTATTAGGTTATTAATTATATTGTCATTTTCTAAAACTATTTTGTAATATAATAACATGTAATGTTAATATAATTAATAGAATGTTTGCAATAAAATTACTATTTTAAATTAAAAAGATCGAATTAGATAAAAAGAAAACGAGAAAACTAAAATAAAATAAAAGAAACCAATAAAAAAACTAAAATAAATAAAGAAAAAAGAAAGAGAAAAAAAACGAGAACTAAAATAAATTAAAATTAAAAAAAAATAAGAAAAGAAAAATAAATAAAGAAAAGAAAGAAAAAAATAAAAGAAAAATAAAAGAAAAAAAAAAAAGAATAAAGAAGGGGATGATGGCCTACGTGGAAGAGAAGGAAAAAAGAAGTAAAACCAAAAAAAAAAAAATAAAAAAAAAATAAAGCGTGAATGTCCGGGGAGGGTGGGGCGCGTGAGAGCCAGGGCTTACGCAGTTATGCCTGGGCTCAATTCACCCCCAGCCACCCCAGTCCCACCCCAGCCCCACCCTCTATTCACTAAATACCTCAACCCTCCCCCATCCCCACCCTTCCCCATTTGATAGGAGATGCCCTTATATGTCAGCAGCTATTTTCAAGAAGAAGCCCGTATGAGTATAGCTCAACTAGTTTTAGCGGTAAGTTGGTACAAGGTTCTATGATCGAATTCTAGCAGCTGTAGTACGGAAATTTCAACTTCAATGAGAGTTGGTTTCTTGTGGGCACCAAGTCCAGGTCCGCTACCTTAACGGCCCGTTGAATTACCATGATTTATATTCATCCATCAAATACTTGTCGGGCCAAGGGATGGGGCGAGAGATTTCGCTTTTGGTACAAGCTATGTTCAAGAAGATGGAACTGTCTGAAGTTGTCATTTTTGTTGGAATTTTCATAATTTCCAATAATTAATATTGAGTAATATTAATTTAATTATGTAAAGATAAATTTCATTTATTTACTTGATCAAAATCATGAAGTAAAGTGAATGAAAATTGTCTTGATTAAATGGTTAAAGTTCAAAAGATGTGCGCTCGGTGTGATCGAGTGACATGACTAGTTTGGGTTTAGATGTCCACAAATATTACTTTGGGGACATTTAGTAATTAGTCAAATTAATTGACCCAAAATCTAAATCATAAAATATTTGGCCCAAACCAAATATTTAATTAATTGGTCCATGACCAATTAATTTTCCTACGCTTTTTGAACTCGTAAAAAGAAGAGACACAACCTTCTGCTTCTTCTTCAACCATTGCATCCCTCTGTGAATGGATCTCTACAACCTATAAATAAAGGCAGAATCTGGTCAATTCTGTACTGAATTTAATCGGCAATTAAGAGATAGTTCTTCATATTCTTCCTTTTCTTCGTCAGAGTTTCATTCGTTGTTCAAGTTCGCCGTGGGTCGACTATTCGTGCAAATTTTCGACAACCGATCGTTGTACCTTGGGAGACTACCGGGAAGAGACTGTGCACCGTTGACAGCCCGGAAATATTGTCTTAAGGGAATTGCTTTGGCAAGCCTCGATCGTTCTTTGTGGTTTTCACAATTCCTCTTTTCGACAAACAAGTAAGTATTTTCGTTTACGCAGATTGTTATAAATTATACCAACAATCTTAAGACAATATATATTATTAAGTTTTTATAAATTCTGCGTTAATGGAATTCTGTTTTTCGAAACTTGTGTTAAGACTCATAAGATTTTTAAAATCTGCTTTATTCCATATTTAATATACGTTGATTGTTTTTTCTCACAATATATGCGTGTATATATTGTATATGCTTGAGTGATTTGCGAAGAAAAGGAAACAAAACATTGATTTCAAAGTTTCTGTAAATGTAAACATATATAAAGATTTGTTTATTTGTAAATGTTTGTGCCGAAATCTTCTATACTGGGCTAATTGATTGGTAGAAAAGGTATTTTCTATGCCAAAATATTTAGACTGCTTATGTTTTAAAATTATTATTTTGTAAGTGCACTTCTGTGTGCAATCACATTATTTTATAAAAATTGCATCAGAATCAAAAGTCTGGCTTTAAGAAATTGCATAAGGCCTGAAAGTAATTTTAGTTCTAACTATTGTATTGAATCCATATTGCGTAGAGAATTTCTTGAATTTTCTACATCTTGAATTTATCGTTTCAGTTCACTGTTTTTCAAAACTAAAATTATGAGATTAAAAGTTTTGGATAAATTCAATTTCACATTTAATAAATTTGTGTAGATGGCTTCAATCAATGATACCACCCCTAAGGTTGTCGGCGCGGCCGAAAAACCAAACAAGTTCATGGGCACGGACTTTGCTACTTGGAAGAACAAAATGTTCTTCTACCTTACTACCATGAATTTGGCTAAGTTTCTCAATGAGGAGGCACCTAAGGCAAAGGAAGGAGAAACTCCCGAAAATAACAAGGAAGTCTTCCTAGCCATCGATGCGTGGAGTCACTCTGATTTCCTATGCCGTAACTACATCTTGATTTGCTTGGACGAACCGTTGTACAAAGTTTATAGTCCTATAAAGACTGCTAAACTTTTGTGGGATAGTTTGTCCAAGAAATACAAGTCTGAAGATGCGGGTTATAGGAAATTTATAGTGGACAAATTCCAATTTTATCGAATGGTCGATAGCAAAACTGTGAGTGAGCAAGTGAATGAACTCCAACTCATGATCTACGATATTCTCGCCGAGGGTCATGAGGTGAGCGAATCCTATCAAGTGGCTTCCATAATTGGAAAGCTTCCACCGAGTTGGACGGAGTTCAAACACTACCTAAGGCACAAGAAATCGGTTGCCAAATGGACGAAGAGGAACTCATAGCAAGGCTCAAGACCGAGGAGGATAATAAAATTACCGACAATGATGGTCAATTCGTGGCTAAGGCACACGTGGTGGAGAGCTCGAAGCAGAGCAACAAGCGAAAGGGTCTTACCTTTAACAAAGGACCAAATAACAAGAAGAAAAGGTTCACCGGAGCGTGCTTCGTTTGTGGAAAGAATGGACACCTTGCGAAGGATTGCCGCCACCGCAAAGAAAATAATAAAAATGAAGCTAATGTCACCGTGGACTTAGCTACTTCCGAGAACGACAACATGCACTTTTCGGCAGTTGTAACGGAGGCCTACCTAATGAGCGATACGAGAGGATGGTGGGTAGACACCGGGGCTACACGTCACATTTGCTATGACAAGAGCATGTTTTCCTCCTACAAAAAGTTGGAGCAAGAACAAAAACTCTTCATGGGAAATGATGATTATTCGGTGGTTGAAGGACAAGGACAAGTGATCTTAAAATTCACTTCCGGAAAGGAAGTTACCTTGAACGATGTGCTACATGTTCCGGATATTAGGAAGAACTTAATCAGTGGTTCTATCCTAACCAAGAAAGGTTTCAAGTTGGCTTTTGAGTCGGACAAATTTGTGCTAACCAAAGGAGGGTTCTATGTGGGAAAGGGGTACCTATGTGACGGCCTCTTTAAGGCGAACGTAGCCGTTATCAGCAAGAACTAAGCTACTAAATTTATATTAATAATTTTTAGTTTATATGGTTTATTTAAGAGTTGTAAGAACTTATTATGTTGGGAAATGTCGTGTGTAAAATAAGGTTTTATTATACAAGTTTTTTGACTAGTATATTTTTTTTAAAAAAAAAATTGCCCTATGTTTTACAAGTCTGTCTGAAATTTAAAATTATTAAATCATATAAATATTTTATTCTTTCTTTTGAAATAATATTGTTTTCAATCCAGTGAGTTGGTTGAATTTGGGCATAATTAATATTTATTTATACTTCAAATAAGCACTCATGAGGGGTGCTTGATTTCTCTATTTTCAAAACTTTTGTAAGTTAGTTCTTGATTTAAACGGTGCAATATGATTCTGTCCAATCATATTGTGAGTATTTTCTCAATAAATATTAAAGTTCTTAAAATTTTGAGTTTAATAAAAAGGTAGCAAATGCGTATTTGTGAAATACAAAATAAGAAGATAACTTCTTAAATCCGATGGAGCGGATAATATGAGTAACTTATTTGTGTGCATGGAAAAATCATTGCACCCTATTCACATCGAATGGGGTAGTCAAATGAAAATCATGATTTAAAGACACGATTAAATTTGAGTTTACCGAACAACTTGTGGGGGAAACTCCTTGTGTGTCTAATGACATTTTAAATAGAGTTTCACACAAGATGAAAATTCCTTATGAGTTATGGAAATATATATAATTGAGCTATAAATATCTCAAAATGCGGGGGTATTTGACTACAAGTTAAATATGTTTGTATATGTCCTTGGGGGATATAGCGAAGCAATATAATTAGATATTTGATTTAAAAATAATCAATTAACAAATTGCTCTCATACTTTACTATAGTAAGTCTCGACATATTCGTTGTAGACATATAACGTGATACATTTACTCTCTAATGGAATAAATTTCCATTGATTTTGAGAAGTCCTAAGATAACCTAGAGGATCCATTTGATAAAGGTTTATCTAGCGAGAGAGTTAAATGTGCATCGAGGGGAATAAGTTTAAAGCCTATATAACTAAGTTACCGTATACGGAAACCTAACTTGGCGACTGGAGATCCCACGGACCAAGTTCAATAGGACAACCAGTTCTGCGTAACTTAAATGAATGGAGCACTTACGAGTTTTAACTCCATCTTATTCCTATGATGCAATAAGTGCAACCTACGACGTTAAAAAAGGTTAAGCTATTGCTTTTAATGACGTCTATATCTTGTAATCTACAAGTGGGGTATAGTAGGATACTCTTTATAGATGCGGTCACCTATGTTAGTGTGAGCTGGGTCGGCTCGTTGAGAACTCTTAAAGGCTGGAATTCTCTAAAGCACTCGCAGAACCCGAGGATGTTCAGGGCCAAAACGAACACAACCGAGAACTTGAACAAGTTCGTTTAGTATGGTGTTAAGTTTATTGTCTTGGTTTACACAAACAGCCGACGGTTCAAGATGAAATAATTCACCGATTGGCTAAGTAAATCCGATAAGCTTTAACTAGGGAAGGTTCAAGATGAAATATTTCACCTATCCCGATGCTGTACTATTCACTAAGGAATTTTGACAAATAGATCTTATGCTATAAGATTGGAAGAACAATTTTATTCATGTGGGGGATTGTTGGAATTTTCATAATTTCCAATAATTAATATTGAGTAATATTAATTTAATTATGTAAAGATAAATTTCATTTATTTACTTGATCAAAATCATGAAGTAAAGTGAATGAAAATTGTCTTGATTAAATGGTTAAAGTTCAAAAGATGTGCGCTCGGTGTGATCGAGTGATAGGACTAGTTTGGGTTTAGATGTCCACAAATATTACTTTGGGGACATTTAGTAATTAGTCAAATTAATTGACCCAAAATCTAAATCATAAAATATTTGGCCCAAACCAAATATTTAATTAATTGGTCCATGACCAATTAATTTTCCTACGCTTTTTGAACTCGTAAAAAGAAGAGACACAACCTTCTGCTTCTTCTTCAACCATTGCATCCCTCTGTGAATGAATCTCTACAACCTATAAATAAAGGCAGAATCTGGCCAATTCTGTACTGAATTTAATCGGCAATTAAGAGATAGTTCTTCATATTCTTCCTTTTCTTCGTCAAAGTTTCGTTCGTTGTTCAAGTTCGCCGTGGGTCGACTATTCGTGCAAATTTTCGACAACCGATCGTTGTACCTTGGGAGACTACCGGGAAGAGACTGTGCACCGTTGACAGCCCGGAAATATTGTCTTAAGGGAATTGCTTTGGCAAGCCTCGATCGTTCTTTGTGGTTTTCACAATTCCTCTTTTCGACAAACAAGTAAGTATTTTCGTTTACGCAGATTGTTATAAATTATACCAACAATTTTGTCGCATGTTTCGACTGAGTACAGGATCGATGGGATGAATATTGTGCGGACGGGGTGTTGAAATCCGTTGTAATAGTTGACGGAGAGCCAGACACAACACCAACTTACATGGACTGGTTATCCAACTCAATATTGTCCCAGTAGTTCGACTGTAGTAGCTCGACCGACCCCGGGAAGCTCATCCCACGCCGGGTCATGATAAGGTGGCTCGTTTTCTGCAGATGGTGAGGAATACCTTTATGGAGGTATGGCCACTTGACATCCATACATAGTGCCAAGTGTGTGTGTGTGTGTGTGTGTGTGTGAGAGCATTGTATTTTTTGTTTTTGCTTTTTTTTTTTTTTTTTTTTTTTTTTGAATTGGTGAGAGCATTGTAATTTGTACATGTATAAATGATATATGAAGTAAGCTGGACTGGGTCATGAAATATGGGTTAAATTAAATGAAAAAATTCGGCCCACATGCTGCAAATTAGAGTACAAGGAATATTGACACAAGGCCCAATACATTAAAGCACAAATTCATTTATTCCACTCAATCCACAATTAAAGACTAATCCCACATAATTAAAACAACATAGACCACTTAATCTTGCACAAAATTCATCTATAAATCACATATAACCTTAATAATCGTGTACTTATCAGTTATCATAATTATATCTAGATCGAGTAACAAGATCATTTGCAAATTTTGGAAGAATATTTGAAAGATTTTAAAAAAATAATTGAGAGAAAATTGTTGAACTTTTTTAAAGAATTGATAAATGGATTTTGTCTAATTTTGAAAAGTTATTGATAATTTCCAATTTTAACCCTTCCATCGTTTTAAAATACAAAAGAACTCCACATACCACATGTATAAAACATTATAAATATATATAAAAAGAAAATCTTAAAGATCAGCTGTGTACAACTGCACACCTAAACGTGGTTTTGTTCGATTGTTGAAAAAAAATAAGTTCGTATCGAATAGAATATCTTCATAAATTTCAAACTATTAATCGTTTAAGTTTTTAACATACATGTGTTAAAACATAATTAAATATAACATAATCTTAAAAATTCTTTAAAACGACAGATAATTTGAAACGACGGAGTAATTCAATTTGGATATTGGTCAATTTGTTTTAATTTCAGAACACACTCATGTAACATGAACATGATTCTAACTTTTTTTTTTTTTTTGTCAATGTTCATCATCAAACACAATTGCACGGTCCAGACGTACTATTCATCTTGAGGTTTCAAGAACTTTGACCATGCCTACGTTGACCAATTTTTTTTATTTTTTTTCAAACCACAAATCCCAACCACTCAAAAGAAATAAGTTAAATAACTCTAACGAATCATTGAAAATAACAAAAGAAAAGAAAAAAAGAAAAGTGAGTTGGGTGAAGATTAAAATATATGGGCCCCACAATAGTAAGAGTGAAGAAAAAGTCACCTAAATAAATAAAAAAAAAAAAAACCAAAAGGACAAAACAGTTGGAAACCATCTCAGATCAAATATGAAAAAAGATGAACCTCATTTTGAATTTTGTCCCATGAGCATGCAATGACTATACATGACACACCTATAACACACACACACACACACACACACACACACACACACATATTTACAAGTGATAAATTTTCACTATTAATCTCATTTGGCCAATTCATCACTCTCTTTAATTTGTTCTTTATAAATTGTCGGCTTTCAGTTTTGCACGAGTATTAAGAAGGTCGATGAATGTGTCTTGATTTGAAAAAAAAAAAAAAACGCATTAAAAATACTAAAATAACCTTGATTATTTTTTGATGTGATAACATAGAGTTAATACTTCGAATTTAATTAATAAGATTAAAACAGTGAAAAAAATGCATATAATGCAGTGTTGAAAATGTAAATTGGCAAATAATATGGAACAAATTTTTTTTTTTTTAAATGAACAGTTATTATTGTCGATCGAGACACAAATATCAAATAAGAATCAATTATTCGAGACAATCACACACAAATGAATATATATATATATATATATATATATATATATATATATATTAATTTTATTGTAGAAATTAATATAATATGGTACCTCATATTATTATGATGCATTAAATTTGAGAGCAATATTTCACATAGTACCTTCACTCTCTCTTAGTCTCTTACATGGATTTTGAAAATAAAATCTTTTTACATGCTATAGAGAAACATGTTATCATAACCACCGCAATTATTTAGTCCCCCACTTTACTACACCATCCCCCACACACATATTTATTTATTTATAAATAAATAAATATTTAAAAAACAAAAAAACGAAAAATGAAAAAGTAATTAAAGCAATTATTTCCCGAATCCCAAGAAAACAAATATATTCATCTTTTTCTTTCCCTTCTCTTGCTCTCCGTTGACTGACTGACTGTTATCTTCTCTCCAAATCTAATATCATCTCTTTTTTTTTTTTTTGTCAAATTAAATTACCCATCTTTCTTTTTTTTCTTTTATGCTTTAGCAACTGCTACTATTATTTAAGTAATTAATGTTTTTTTTTTCTTTAACAAAAAGAATGATCAGGCATGTTAATCTTGTATCTATACTTTCCCCCCTTTAACTCTCTCTCTCTCTCTATATATATATATATATTTATAATAATAATAATAATAATAATAATAATAATAATAATCTGCTATACATTTAATTATTTTTATATAATAAAAGAATTCAACACTGGAATATTAATTATAGACGTAATTAATGAAAAAAAATGAGCTCTTGATCTCTTAGCCAATTGAATTTGTATTTGTTTACATAATTTTATCTTGACTAATCTTATTTTCCGAACCAAAACGAACGATTAATATATTCTATATAGGAAAAACAGTAAGTCAAACCGGATTCTCTAATTCAAAAATCATCAAACACATATAATTGAACTATGCTGTACGTTATAATTTAAATCAATAATGATTTTCATATTATAAAAAAATATTATTTGAAAAAAAAAAGTGAGAAAAAGATACGGGCCGGGTACCATATTATTATATTCTTCTCCCACCACTATTTAAACTTTCAAAAGATTGTCAGATTTTCTGTGCAAACAACAAGAATATTGTTATTACATTACACATATATACACACACACACATATATAATATATGGGTGGTGATCTTCACACCATTGCTTTCAGCAACGGCAGTTATTGTAATAGTAATAGTAATAGTAACAGTAATAGTAATAATCTACGAAGCAGCTCTTCCGTAGGTTGGGATCTCCATAACCACCTCGGAGTTTTCAACGCAGACATGTCTCTTTGTATGTGCACACTACTTTCTCTCTCTACATTTTTTTTTCTCTCTCTATATATATAGTCTGAGTAGTGATGGAAGTTTAATTTAAATTAACAGATGATCATATTAACATGGAGAGCAGTAGCCAATTGTTAATATCCGATAATATCGAAGATTTTTCGACGGGATATCTACAAGATGTGCTGTTTCAGTTCAGCTCGAAGCGACGAAGGCTTCTTTTCATGTCGGCCAACGACGAATGTTTAACCTCCGATTTCGACACTTCTTCGTTTGAGGTAACATAATATTAGTGGTACATATATAATCGTTTTTGTCAGTGTTTTAATCGAGTCGAGTTCGAACTGAGCTTCATTAGTTATGCTAACGGCTGATCGAGGTTCGAACGAAGTTTTAATGATTATTTTTATTCGTTGAATTATTACTCTATATATCCAGAATTGCATCCAGGATTGCTGCCAAGATTTTGATAGTACACTCAGCCAGATAACAAGATGTGACACAAATTCAGGTAATTAATTAGATTTAATTTAATAGCACTTTTACACTTATGATCTGTTAATTAAAATTTACATGGGGTAAAATATTTAGTTGTAATTATGCATCTAATTTAATTAATTAATTAATTATTCGTGTTTTTCGTAAATTGTTTATAGTTCATACAGATTTGTAGTGGATGATTATGTACATTTTGACGTTTACATGACCTTCTAACAAATGAAGTTAGAAACATTAAATTAATTAATTAAAAAGTAATCTTGAATTACTATATACATGTATGCAATATATATTTGGTAAATATAAAAAAGTTGTTGGTACCTGGCATTTACCAATAGAGTAACGGTCTAGGGTTCGAGTCCCCCTCCCCTACTTCCCCTTATAATGGACTTGAATTTATTCAAAAAAAAAAAAAAAAAGTTGGTATTAAATAGTAAATAACTAACTGGGAATAATGACGTCATATATCAGATGTGGAAACACCAGAAGAAGAAATAATAATAGCAGAAAGCTATTACGACAGCTCATCATCTTCTCAGAAAGAATCAGAATCAGCAGATGAACAGTGGAAGAAGACGACCACACCTGAGAATAATGAAAACCTATTTTCCATAGACCCCATTTTCTCTTCTGCAGCAGGTAATTAATTACCTTTTCTTCTCTCTCTAGATCTTCTTTCTCTCTCTAGAAATAAAAATATTAATGAATAAATTGAAAAATAATGTTCCTTCCTACTGCACTTTGTCTTTTTCGTCACAAAAGCTGCAAATTGTGATTGACCAATTGGCACTAAGTAACTGTACTTTAGGTCGGAATAAAGAAAAAAAAAACAACAACAGAAGATTTCCTTCCTGATCTAATTTCATAAAGAAATATTATTATAATAATCTTGATGGATCACTTGTCTCCTCCTATTTGTTTTTTTTTTTCCTTTCTCACCGCATTATTCAAAATATTGTACTAATTATTTTATGGTAAATTACAATTGCCCCCCTGAAGTTAGGTTTATTTACGAAAAAAACCCTCGTTTTTTGATCATTATATCAACCCCTGCAATTTGTAGATTTCTTAGATTAACATTCTTCTGTAGGGGTGGATGTAAGAAATTTACAAACTGCAGGGGTTTGTATGTAATTTCTAAAAAATAAGGAGTTTGTTCGTAAATAGACTTTACTTCAGGGAGGTGGTTGTAATTTACCATAATTTTAATTATAAATTACATATAAAGTATATGACAAAATTATCTCGTAATATTTGCCTAATTATTTCTTGGAGGCATAATAGATCTAAATTAGAATACTAATTATTTCAAATTCAAGAACATATATATAATAATAATATTATATATGTAATTAATACGACAGGTGGCCGAGAAAACGAGACGAAAAGATCAAAGAAGAGAGTATTAACAGCAAAGGTGGTGTATCCGTTTGCGGTGGTGAAGCCGGGAGGGATAGACGGCGACGTGACGTTGAACGACATAAACGAGAGGATTCTAATGCCGCCGACGAGGGCGGTGCGGCACCCGGTGGGGGACTTCGCCTGCCGCCCGCTAGTCTCGCCGGAGGGACCGGGTTTGTCCGGCAAGGCTGTGGTGGCGTTCACCAGGCTTCATACTCCGGGGAGAGGCTCAATCACTATTATCAGGACAAGAGGCTAATAGATACGTACGATCAATGTGTGTATACTAATGAATGCATGTGTGCATGTAATAATTATTTAGTTTTGTTGAGAGGAATTAATTGTTTATTAGTGGAGGATTTAATTTGGAATTTGTAGATATGTGGTTTGGAAATTAAATAATTAATTAAGGGTTATGTGTATGTAGTTATATATAGTATAGAGCATAAATGTAGACAAATTAAAGTAGTTTATTTCATTTGATGTAAATTAGATTTATATAAATATTTATGCTTCACTTCATAAGTTGTGTTGATTATGGATGAATTACTTTTTTAACCTTCATGTGAAGAAAAAAAAAAGATATGATATATAGTTTGTGGTCCCCAAGATTAAAAACAAAATAAACTTAGTAATATTTTCAAAATATAGGTATTGACCCCTTAATCTTTTGTAAATATGAGTTTGACCCTTCAATTTTTTATTTTTCTCCACTCATGTAAATTTATATACTTTTTCATATTTATCATTACAATATAAAATATTATGGTTAAGAGTTATACTATTTTAATAAATATTACTTACTTTTGCATCTTTTTCTATGAATTACTCTAAAAAAAAATCGGACACCGTTGCCTTATTTCATAAAAAACTCGCTCTCTCTAATAAAATTTCTGGTTTCGCCCTTAAATTCAAACACGACACAATATACATATGCACAAAGATTAATTAATTTACTAATTACAATAATGATCACTTAGTCATATAAAGCTAAAATACCAAATTTTCACTTTGTGTATTTATTAATCATATAAATAAGTAGGTAGCAATAAAGCTAAATCTCCAAAGTTTGAGAAGAGAAAATAGGGCATATTATATATATACAACGAACAACGCATGTGACAAGTCAAGCTGCGTGGTCTAATTAATTCATTCATTCAACAACTAAATAAATAACGTGATAAAAGTCAAAATTACAATATTTGATTTTCCCTCACCCACTTTAACTTTACATAGTGGTAAATATTCTAGCACTATATACATTTGTAACAGAAAAAATAACAGTCTTCATTTCTCAAGTTTGCACCGATTTCATATTCGGTTCCTCGTGTTTTAATAAATGAACACTTTTGGTCATTTTCGTCAATTTACCATTAATCCGTCAATCACGGCAGTGATAAACACATGCTTGATTATGTTAGTACGAACGAAAAATTGATGGAAATGACTAAAAATGTTGAATTTTTGAAACATGAGGGACCAAATGTGTTTTTTATGAATATGAAGAACCAAATATGAAACTGGTGCAAATTTAAGGGGTGAAAACTATATTTTTCTCATTTGTAATATATATTATTTTTATTCATAAAAGTGGTCTAGTACTTGGTATAGAATAGGAGAATACGAAGTTCATCCAATATTGACTCGAATTTTAATCTCGTTATTAACACTTTATGATCGAATTTGTGGTACACAGTTAATGCTTACCGTGTTTTATTCTGCTGAATTACTGCACAAAAATGAAATTTATACAGTGCACCTATATACTATTGGTTGTCAGTATCATTTGATTTTAGTTATATATATACATGAATCTATAGCAAAAAATTGAATTCAAGCCTAAAAATTGGACACAAAAATAGCTATTTACCCATCACAATTCAGATGTCAATCTAATTAATTGAGCTTCATTCACATAAAATTGAACATTAAATTATTAGTTTGTCACAAATGAATGATATTCAAATTATTAATGGAAATAAAAGAAAATGATTGCCATGACAGATCCAGCAAATGTTACACCATTTACATGAACAGTCCTTGGCTCATTAATTATCTACCAAATATGACCCTATGACTATAGCTCAACTAGTTTCCGATGTGGTAAATTAGTGCGCAAGGTTGTAGAATCGAGTACTGATAGCCAGCCGCAGTGTTGGAATTTCGATTTCAATGTAGATTGATTCCTCGTGGACACCAAGCTCTGGTCAACTACCCTAACGGGACGGGCCATTGACTCACCACAATTCACGTTCCTTCATCAAAATCTATCGGATCAGGGGATGGCCCGGTGTCCCAAACATGGCTGCATTTATTAATTATTAATTAGGACAATAATTTGTGCAGGTTGGAGGTGGGGTATCTCCTGCTCTAATCATTGTGTACGAATCCAAATAATTGCAATTTATGGGGGACACAATAAATAATTAATGATCTATTTCTTTTCCTTGAAAAGATAAAAAAAATATATAATTAATAAAAACAAATTATATAATGTCCTGTATATATTTGTGAATTTTGTTCCACGACAAATTGAATTTGTCTTGGAGCATAAAAGTCAGAATAGTTAGTATTTACTATTTAGTATGTCGTTTTGTTCATAGTTAATCTATATATAGAGTCTACTTGCTTTCGACAAAAAAAAAAATCGATTTCCTTTAATATATTTGTCGATCTTTATACGTCGAGTTTGTCGCACTTTGTAAATACATATAAATAATATAATTATCACTATGTTTGCGATATCGGAAATTTGAGATCTGAATTGATTTAAAAACAACTATCTCATAAGATATAATTTCCAATATTATCACATTCCATGTTTTATAAATATTTAATTGAAAAAAAAAAGTTGCAAATTAAGAAAATTGAAATAGGATATATATATCAGTTGGAGGAGGGTAATGCTTTTACACTTTAATTGCGTGGTTACTATCCATTCTCTTTGGAAAGTAGTGAAACACAGCTGTTGAATTAATTAGATAAATTATTATTTTATATTTTGAATCTTTGACAATATAAAATCACAATGATTAGGTTATGTAGGTGAAGAAATATTTGGTCACATTTTAGTGGTACCCTTTTATCCTTTACACCGTGTATCTTACACCTAGTGAAATACACTATGTAATTTTAAATCGTAGACCTACATAAATAACTGTATACTAAGTACATAATGAATGTGTGTTATTATGTGTAGACCAGTGATGTAAAACTACACGGTGCATTTCACGTGGTGTATGTTCGACGATATCGACTGTACCCTGCATGTTAGTTGATAATTTAAATTTTCATCATTTTTTATTACTCCTAAACAAATATATATATATGAAATTAATCTTTATTGTGGGTGGGCCCGTACAAATAAATTCGAATAATTGAAACATAATGAGATAACTTTTATCATACTATATTATGATATCAAGAAATGAATTTATATACAATTTTTTATTTTAAGTTGACCTTTCAAAAGCTGACTACACATGCATAGTGCACATGAACCAGAATTTCATCAATATATTGTGTGATTGCTATTAATACATTTATTTAATTGATTAAATGGTAAAGGCTAATAAAATGTTTAAGTAACTAGATTTAAAGTGAGTGAAATCTAGAAAAAGACCAAAGTATGCATTAAATGTCAATATACTTATGAAGTGTCATTTGCATTATGTTTCATTATCTTTAAACTTTGGTTATTGCTTGTTTCTTATACATTTTCATTAGTTTTAAGTTATTTTAGTATCCCTTTAGTATTTTTGTAGGTAAATAATGTCTAAATGGATGAATATTGAGTAAAAAATACAGAGGAATTTCAACAATAGAAGAAGAAATCGCAACAAGTTTGCCGGTGTCTACGGTTTTTATATGGTAACTCACTTATATATATAGCAGTGTCATATTGACATGATTCAAGCGACATTGAAAAGCCAAGTTAAAGGCAGCTTTTATATTTGTAGTTTTTCGAAGTTCAAGTTGGAAAAAAATGTCAAAATTAGGTTTGAAGTTTATGTTCATGCACGTCGATGTACTATCGTGCGCGCCCTAGCAAGAAAATGTCGTATTCAAGGAGGAAAAAAAACCGTGAACCACAAGAAAAGACACATCCTCGCGTCAAATCGCGAACAAGTTGCTCCCGAGCAGTACATACCACTATAGAACATTTGTTTTGCGCGATTTGTACTAAGTTTTCATCAAGGATTTTTATATTAAAGTTAATTGATGAATTGCTTTAATAATTATTAGAACCGGCAGGAAATCAACTATTTTTTTGACATTTTATTTTTGGGGATAACTACGTTAGATTGTTACAGTGGGTTGGAGAAGCATCATATAAAATAAATGTAATAATATATATGTATAATTAAAAAATAGAAATACAAAAATAGTGATAGAAAAGCAATGTGGGTAACAGTGGCATGCACAAGGGGAGACAGAGAGCATATGATGGTGCAGAGGGAACACAACAAAATCTGAAGACAACAGAACAGACATGCACTCCCAGACTGCGACCTCACCGTAACACAAACATACACTATACTTTCTCCAGTACCATTACCATACTCCTGCTCACAGTCGATCACGCCTTCCCTTTTCTCCCCCCACCACCACTTTTTTTCCTTTATTTTCCAACTAATAATTTTCTTTTCTTATAAAATATTTTGAATTTTTATTTTATTTTCTTGATTTATTTTCCACGAAGAAAAAAAAAAGAGAGGAGTAAGGCTCTGCAATATAATTATTTGATTTTATGTCAATAATAATATTACATACAAATTAATTATCTGATGATGTTTGATCAGATAAAATAACTTAATTGACAATTCCCAGGCAATGTAGATAGATAGATAGATAGCAAAGTTTTGCATATACATGGGGATTGTAATATTATTATAAAATGTGGTATGGGGGGAAAAGAGCTTCAAGAAGCTTGGCGAAAGGAGAGCCCGCTCGGAGAATCGATTCTTATAATATGCTCGTACTCACCACCCGAATCATCGCTCGATTCGTCTCTTCTCGCGCGGCTTTCATGTAGGCGAACACTGCTTTCTGCTTCTTGCATATCGTGCTTCCTTCGGAATGTAGTGGAACCTTCCGATTTAACTGAAACAGTGGGAGGGCGGTTAACTAAAGGAACTCTTGGGTACGATAGACTGTGACTTGGCTTTACTCTTCTGCTCCTCGGAAAACTTCGAGTTCGTCTTCCTGGTATGCTTATCTGTGTTAGAGAGAGAGAGAGAGAGAGAGAGAGAGAGAGAGAGAGAGAGAGAGAGAGAGCTCTGTTAGGATAGAAAAAATAGAGAAGCCCACAATTCAATCACACACGCAAAATAGACAGACAATTTTTATTAGAGTAGCCAGAATAGGGGTGGAAAACGCACGGATCGAATCAGAATTGGCACTTTCGGAAAAATTCCATTTTTTTACGGGAAGTGAAAAACTAACTCTAATTCCTTTCCGAATAAATCGAAAAATCGGAAATCGGAATTTCAGAAATTGGAATGAAAAAACTTGGTTCCAAAATTGGAAATTTTCGGAATCGCAGGTAATCGGACTTTCCAAAATTTTAATCTCTTATAATATAATACATAATAATACTGATATTATAAGTGTAATTTTTGGAAATAAGTTGAAACTTTTGGAGAAAAAAAATCGGAAACTAAAACTGGATCGGAGATCGAAATCTAATACGTATTCCAATTCCGCTAAAAGAAATCGAAAAAAAATTCAGAAATTTCGGAATCAGAGCGAAAAATGTTGTTCCGAAGTTGGAAATATTGGATCGAAATCAGCAGAATCCGGAGTTCTAATTTCTACCCCTACCTAAAACAGAGATAAATCTACTAACATAGGGAGAAAAGAATTAACTGATAGAATAAATTCCTATTCTAAGACAAATTACTAATTATATTCTAACACACTCAGAGGGTGGAAGTAATATGAAGCATTAAATATGGAATTATTCGAGAAAGAGATGTATTAGTTTAAATTAAAACGCACCATGCTACCGTAGATGCTCAACTGCATAGCCCTTGCAGACAAATTGTAATTGTTTCGTTTTCGATCTTCAGTTTCGCGATCTTGGTATTTAGATTTGAAAACTTGCTGAGGCCAACTCATCAGACCACCATGCTCTCTAACAAGAAGAGATTCAGAGGGGTGGTCGGCTGAATGTGGTATTAGTGACGATGGCCTTACCTGGAGAGCTGTAGATGCCTCAAATCCGGCAATATCAAATACGATTACCCTTGCCCTCGTCTCAACTTGATATACCAAAACTTGTTGAGAGAAACTTCCTGCACTTTGAATATCAAATACAACTTAACAGAGCTGCTTCTTCCACATGAATAACTCGAATCTACTTTAAAATGTATTTAGCGGGAAAAATACACTTTTCGTCCCTCAAGTTTACCTCGATTTCATATTTGGTCCTCCTTGTTCACAAAGAAACAGATTTAGTCCTTCAAGTTTAAAAAGTTAACACTTTTGGTCATTTCCGTCAACTTACCGTTAGTCCGTCAGTCAAGACAATGATGGGCACATGCTTGATTCCGTTAGTATAACGAAAAATTGACTGAAAGGACCAAAAGTGTTAATTTTTTTAAACTTGAGGGACTAAATCTGTTTTTTTTTTTTTAACAAGGAAAACCAAATGTGAAATCAAGGTAAACCTGAAAGACGAAAATTGTATTTTGAACTGTATTTAGCTGATAAGTGACAAATTGTGTACCGGATGTTTCAGATCGGCGAAAACTTTGATCCGTACGTGGTGGCAAAATTGATGCGGGAGCTGTAAGCAGCTCTTCTTGAGCACCTTGCACTTTGATAAAACCTTCCAATAGAAAACCGACGTAGTGGTGAAGTAATTCGAAACTCTCCCCTCTTATGTATATATTCATCGTTGATCTTTCGGCAATAAGTGTTCTTATATCTTGCATAGACATTTTCTCGAATATATGAGGAAGCATTAGCTTGGCAAGTACGATGACACTTTCCTGCAGACAATTGAAACTAGTTAAATAACCAGTAGCTCAAGGAAAGCTCATAAAATCTACTATTTGTCACCTAAAATGTGCTGAGAGTGCCACAAAAAACGGAAATTTGGAACTCAATAATGCCACATAAGCTATAGGAAAAATACACCACTATTGTACCTGCCAAAAGAAATCTTCGACTGCAGGATCAGATCTCAATGCGGAAAATATTTTTTCAGCTTCGACAAAGAAGCAGAGTACCACGGAGTTGGTAATAATATCGCAGATGAAGGGTTTTTCAGCAAGCACTTCATATAAACCCAGAGTACTTCCATGAGTAAAAGTTGGGTGCAGCAAATGCTTATCACCTAAACTCTTACTCGACCACTGCCAAACACAAACTTTCACAAGTCATTCACAACTAACAGTGAAGACAAGTTATAACGAAATCTCGTATCAATAACTATATAATTTCAACAAATACCTTCACGACCCCGTTCGATATTAACCAAATGCCAGCTGGCTTTGATCCCTCTCGATAAAGTGTTGATCCTGATAGTTTCATAATTTCTTTTGTAGATCCAGCCAATGTCTCACGCACCGTGGAAGGTAGGGCTCCCAATAAAGGATTGGAAGATATCAAATCACGTATTTTTGGAATTTTCACCAAAGGTGGATTTCTTAAGAGCTTTTTCAAGTCAGTCTGCGTAAGAGTCCAAATTTTGTTCAGTGTGACTTTCAAAGGGTAGTATCTAGTTAAATATGCTCATATGAAGTATGAACAAATGATCATAGTATATAACCTGGACGGCATCGTGAAGATGGGTCATCTCTTTTTCTTCTAATAAGCCAATCTTCTCAAGATTATGAACATAATCAATTAAGTGACTCAGCACGGAATATGTGACTTGTCTTGTTTTCACAACACGTAGCACCTGAAGGTGCAATTATAACTGTAAATTGTATGGAGCATTTTTTCTGTAATAAAGGTCATAAGTTGTTTGCCTACATACCTGAGGAAATGTAACGCGCACATCCTCGAGGAATGTCCTTGCTTCCTCACCTTCCTGCTCACTTTCCCTAATTACAGTTGCTGCTATCTCACTGTCTCCTAAGGTAATCAATGCATTTGTAAGAAACTTAACTACTTTTCTTTTTATCGTTAAAACACGTGGATTTGGAAAAGCATTCCGAATTGAATGGAATATAGAACTATTTTATGCATTGGAAAATGCCATATCCACAAGCTAGATTAGGATAAAATGCAGCAGAAACTAAACATGGATAGCAACAGCTGAGCTCCAACAAACATGAACTTAAAACGAGTATAGCACGAGCTGAATTAGTTGATTAGGCAAAACTAGGTAAAGAAACACACAATAATATATATCAGAAAAGCTTGATCTTGTGTAATGTGTTTAATTCCACTGATTATTTCCGAAGGTGCCAAACATAAAGTACAGTTGATATTTAAGTATCAGACAGCTGATGGGTACACGAGGCTAGAAAATGATGGCGTGTATTCACCTTAGCGGTTTTAAGTGAAATAATCAACAAGAAACTCATATAACAGAAACCGTGCGTTTCTCCAATCTAACTTACTGGTGCAAATAAGCTTTGGCATGTGTGTGTCTTTCTAAGAGAGGGAGAAAGGAAGGAGGGAGAAAAATACCTACATACTTCGTGCAAAACTTAGTCGCTAAAACTTTCTGAGTATTTTTTTCTAGACGAAGATCATTATCAATAACTCATCACAGAGACTCAGGGCTATGGCATACTATACCACCCTCCTATCAACATGTTATAGCTTTTGGCTTAGAGAACCTAAGAGCATGCTTATTAACTATTACGGCTTTACAACTTGCATGCAAAAGAAAAACATCAATGCAGCATCATCTTGGTAATTCGCGAGTAAATCAAATAGGTGTCTACAGTTCCATTCTGGAATTGCCTGATTATAACTTTATCAAATGGACATACATCATTTGGTGGTGTTCTTCTCATACAGATAAAATGCAAAACAAATAGTTTTAACCCCACAATAACAGCATATATCATCTGTTGATAAGGAGACAACGGTTTTGGATAAAGGCATTTAAGTATAAGCAGCAGAAATCTCATGAATGATGTACTGAAACTTGCAAGTGGAATTAAGGAAGTGGACATAAAAGGCTCAACTATGGAAAATCAGGTATAATTAGTAACTTATAAGAAGTTGATCCTTGATACACATATCCATTTTACTCCAACAGAAGGCAATTGCGAAAAAAAATGATATGTAGCTTGTACATTTTGAAAAATAATTGTAAATGTATTGTGCGGGAGTTCTTACCAATGAATTCATGCAGTTGCTGCCTAGCAATTCTATGAGCACGGAGAAAGGCAGCACAAATATAGCATGCAGACTCTAATCTCTCCACAGTGAAGTACGTAACAAGCTTTTGAGGCACAACGCTTGTTTGGAGAAACTTATAGTGGTTTGGGATGGTCACATAAGACTTTAGACCTTTCCAATCACACAAAGGTTCACGAGATACTTGATCAATTGCTTCATCAACAGATTGCATCAGAAGATTGGCTGTAGTTTGGGTGATCCTTCCCTCATCAAGCATGACCCAGTAAGCTGACTGAACACCTATAAGCACATTGTTTTCTTCAGTTAGACACCATATGCATGCCATTTGATTTCATTATAATTAAGCAATAGGTTTAAAAGAGTTGCAAAAACAATAATTTGGGTAGAAATAGATAACTAGGAAATAAAAGTAAAACAATCATCCATTGTAATTTGAAGAAATAAAGACATAAGGTTATAGACCACTCACCATTCAACAAGCGTTCTCGAATATCTTTCAAATTCTTATGGTCAAGGTTATCATCATTTTCAGATGAAGAATGAGGGTGTGTAGTTTCACCATCCACATCATTTAAGCTTGTTATGTATCGTTTAACGGTAGGCCAGTCGGCAGGTCCTAATTCCTCATCATCCCCAAGGTCACCAAAGGCCTCTAATGCTTTCTTCAACATTTCGTACTTTGTGTAATTTAGTATTCGCCTCTGCCACAAAATATGACAATAAAAAAAGGTTAATGTTGTCAAGAAGAAATCCATGATGTAACAATTGCATAACAATCTTAGACACGCACACATACTCATTCATACACACAGTTAGACATGGATATGTGTACATAGCAGTGGATATTCATGAATTTACGAATATTAAGTCTGCTAAGTAAACCGCATCCATAATTATGGATAAGGCATCATTTTAACTACATTTGGCAGTCACGTTCATAAATGTCTATTGAAAATAACTGCAAATTGGACCATTTGTTGTTTCGTAAAGTTAGTTTTTGTAGCTATGTATCTCTAATCACTATTACATTGATTACTGAAAAAAAATGATCAATAGATGCAGCACAGCACACATATCATTATAAATGTACCTTTGCTGCTGATAGATTATCCATCTTAAGAAGATGTAGAACAAACTGTGTTGTTGATCCATTCACAATAAGCGTAAGGAATACAATTCCACCAGTCAAAAATACAAACTGCAAGAGCAATAGAAAGTATGATCAGAAATAACTCTTGAAAAAGTCTAAAAATTGCAAATATAAGCATATGTAGAGAAACATATACATGTGTATATGTGAGTTGAACAATGAACAGAGACATTATGGATATTTCATAACACATTATAATGAAACTAGAATTTAATCAATTTGATCTTCATATGACGTACCAGAGTTCCAGTATCAGAACTTATAAATGGTGAGTTGTCACTGGAATTCTGGAACACCAATAAGACAAACATTAGAGGATAGTCGATATTACTAGAAATATTACATTTAGAAGTTGGAGAATCAGGCTCTTGTATGAAAGTAGAGTGATCATTGTTTGAGAAACTTGCTCAATTAATCCCTAGAAAAGGCAAGAAATATTAGGCATGAATACCTCCTGCAAGTGACATTAGCCCTCAGCAAGAAAATATGAAACAATTACATCCATGCATTGAATAGACACTCGGAAGATTTTGTTAGAATTGGACAAGCGCCACATATCAAAGAGGTGCTTCCACTTACCAGAGAACTACAAGTTTCCATTGGAACAAGAACTCAAAACAAACATTTTACTCAAGTCTTGCCTAAAAAATGGTGCTAATAATTCAAGGGTAGATTGGTGACGAAGGACATTTAGGGTTTTCGATACTGAAAGGCAAAATTTTCCTCCAATATTAGTAATTTAATTTTCTGATGATCCTTTTTTAAAAATAGTTTGGTGAGAATAAAAATGTTAATGAGTTTAAGTTGACTATTTGGCTAAAATCAAACATCGTATCATACATATCCCTTTAATTCAGATATAAATACTTTGATTCAAATTTGAAAAAATTAAAACTTCATCATTCCATTAACTAGATAAATCAAGGGAGGGCAATACCTATTATTCTGATCAGAAAGGATTAAAGAAAGTTTATGCAACTGCATTAAGTTAAAACTGAAAACAATAGCAGTATTCTACAATTATAGGCCCTTATACGCATAATCAGAAGTAGATAAACTATATGAGCTAGAACTAATGATCGTAGTAGGAAGAAACAACACAAAGTCGAAATTTACCTAAGGTGCCAAAAAAAAATCCCTTCATCATTTACCGAGAGAGAGAGAGTATCTTGCCTTAACGGAGAGTGAAAGTGACAATGCTACAGCTCCACGTAGACCAGACCAGACAAGAATAATAGCTTCTTTCCAGTCCAGACCATAACCAAAATATTTCAAAAATGGAAACAATACTGCAACCACAATCGCCCTAGCAACTTGAACAAACACATATAGAAGGAATAGATAACCCCAAGAATGTTCTGTGAGAAAAATAACAAAAGCTCAGGGCAAATAAAGTTAATAGAAGAAAAATAGAGGAGCAATAGTTTCACACTATTGATAGAAAACTTAATAAGATGCCCTAATGGGACTGCCAAAAAGAGAAAGTTCAACTAATATATTGTTTGATACATACTTTTAACATCATCTCCCCAAAAAAAGAAGCAAACTGCAATAACTCAGCTCTTGGATACATATGTGTAAAAAGTTCACCAATAATGTACTATCAAGAGAGGAAATTATTTCTCTTTCTCCCTCAATTTCTTTTTTTATTTCTTCCTGAAATGGTGTGGCTGTTGAAATACACCGTGTATGGGCTTCTTTTTTCTTTTCTTCTCAATTTTGTGTACTGTTACTGTCAGAAAAAGTATTTCTTTTTTATTCCGAAGACCGTTTTATCCACCATTTTCATCTCAAAGAACTGATATTCAGTAAAAAGTTCTGTGTAAAAGAGAGCCAACACCATCTACAATTTAATATCGGGAAACAATGATTCCGTATCAGGGTTGGCGTTTTTAACCCGATTAGAACTTATTTCCAACTATCTTTGTTTGTATGTAATAAGGAAACTATATTACTATTATTTCAGCTAAATGTTGGCTCTAGATATGGTCTATTTTAGGACAACATGTGTCAACCTCAGTTAACATTTGTTAGTAATGGTTTCAGGACGAACAGATAAGTTACATAGATGACATAAAATGCTGAAGATTGCAAGATGCATGAGAAGGTCTACAATTTTGGCGAAGCCTGAAAATAAAAGAAGCAGAAGGGAGATAAGGGTGCAGTGAGGATGAATCCATGGCAACCACAATACAGAAAGATAGTATAGCAACAGGGACATGTCCTTAAATATCGAAATAGGATGCAAATCTAGAATTTAATACATAAGCGAAATATATGCTGAAAGCAACATTTTTGGTTCATAAAGTGTGTGTGTGTGTGTGTGTGTGTGTGTGTGTGTGTGTGTGTGTGTGTGTGTGTGTGTGTGTATTAAGTGCATAACCAACTTAGAACAGCCCCCTAATTCTAAAATAAGTAATGAGTGACCAATTACAAGAATTAGTACAACTACAAACAATGCCCTACAACTCCCCAAGTAGTTATAGACCAAAAAGTATAACAAAAAAGGAGATAGGAAACATGGCCTCAAACATCCTTGCTTGCTAAAATGTTATAAGGAACAAAGATAATTTACCGTGTGTTTTGAATATACTGTCACTTTGGAGAACACTTTCAGCTATAACTACTCCGCTGCAAAGACAAACAGGAAAATAAGATCACTGAAGTATAATATATTTCTGGCAATGTGGTAATGCAGAAGAATTGTCGCATTCAAAAGTTCAAGCTAACTAAGATGTTCAATGACATCTTTTTCTGACCACACAAGAACTGTAAGTATGGAAATGTCAAGATCTGAACATCAACGTTTGGATGAGATTAGTGTCCAAAATTATCTTTCATCACAAGCTTAAAAAATACTACAGTTTTTTCATTTGTTCTCAGAAACAATGTTTTTTTTTTTTGTTTTTTTTTTTTGTCCTTTTGAACAATTAAAATATGATGGGAAAACAAGTTGACCCAAAATAAAAGGACAAAAAAAAATCAGAAAAGGCATGAGAATGCTAAAACACATTCTTACAGAAAGATGAAGATTAATCTATTAGCAGTATAATAATAGATAAAGAAGGTTCAAAAGAGACATGAGAATGTGAAAACTCGTTGTTACCTCAAGATGAAGATCAATGTATTAGCAATATAAGAAATCATTTCCCTGCAACAAATTTGACACATCATAAATACACAATACTGGAGTTGATATAACAGTAGAGAATCTAAACTAATGGAAACATAAATGCTTATAAATGACTGTGTGATTTAATCATTGTCTGAAGTTTTCTTTAACGAGACTGATGCAATGCCTGAGCAATAGATCCAATCAGTAAGTTGTGCTCTATTGGACCAATTGGTTGAATCCACCTATAATCATTTCAAATAAGAATATGTTTTTTATTTCCAGGCTAATTTTTTAGTCAGGTTCAAATAAGAATATGTTTTTATTTCCAGGCTAATTTCCACCTGCGCAAACTCTTGCTGGGTTTCCAAATTTTGGAAAGTTGTTTTTTTCCAAAGTCCTACTTGAGAGAAGCTGACAGGCTGACTTAAAAGGTTCTTAATATTGTGTCCGGATAGTGATATCACGTAAACAGTTGTCACAATATCCGCTGCTTAAATCAGGTTAGTTCGAATAAGTTTTGGTTTTTAGAAACGATGCAACAGATTAAGGGTTTAAAAAAAATCATGAAAAGACATGCAATGATAGTTCCTTGAGCAGAGAATATTACCAAAAGTGGTGCAAGCTTTGCTGACTTTCACCCTTAAAGGCAGTTCGAGCGACAGCAGAGTAGAACCTGTCCATGCATCTCATATCAGGGGAGCTCTTTATGCAAATACTGTGATCAACTTTATGAAAAATAATGAAACCTACATCCCCAAAGTCATGACTGTCAAAACTCCAGAAACGTCAACTCCTTCTTGAGCCTAGCATAAACAGTTTGCTCAGTGTTTTTTCAAAAAAAAAACAATATTATTTGAAAGAAAAATGGAACACTGTTATCTACTCAGCAGCAAATTGAAGAAGTTCACATGAACTATTTTATTTTTATGTTTTATCTGTTTGAATAAGAACTCAAAAACACACAATATACTTATTGCATAAAACGTGTAAGAACAGGTAAATGGTGCCAGTTGACAAATAACTTATACAAATTTTCACATTGTAGTCCTCCAAGTAGCAAATGCAACTCATATTCCCTAAAGTTATATTTCCCATATTTATGTGATGTTAGTCCAACTTATAAAATTTCACTCAACAATTAGCTTAAAAGATAACAATGTTTTGCAGCATAGATTACAAAATAGGGTCAAAGCATTATGAAGATTATTAATGATAAAAACAAGAAGATGAAAAAGTATATGATTACTCTAATGTCATAACACGGTTATCATCTGGTATGTGCTAATTTGAGTTAAAAAATGAAACGTCGTACCAACAAGAATTCCTCCATGTAGCCTTAGTTTTTGGCTAATTTATCTGATGTCTCAGCAAAATTTGTTTGTAATGATTATCCTGTAGTTACTTGGAACAGAAGAAGTTCTCTTTCTTAAAATATTTGAGGATGACTAGTGAATGGCTAATACATGTTTGTCTTCAGGGATATCCTAATGACACAGAGTAACAGGACACAATGACAACAAGGTCAA
Organism: Erythranthe guttata; assembly: GCF_056151865.1. Taxonomy (NCBI): domain Eukaryota; kingdom Viridiplantae; phylum Streptophyta; class Magnoliopsida; order Lamiales; family Phrymaceae; genus Erythranthe; species Erythranthe guttata. Next base: position 3,261,313 of record NC_142537.1, on the reverse strand, counting down.
ATTCAAGAAAACATGGTTTGAACCACGTCAAAGCAACTAATTGTAAATCAGAATAGATAATAAAATCAACTCAGCATAAATTTGAGGTTCCCTTTAAAAAGAATATCACTTGTAATTCATCTAAAAATTGAAAGAAAAAAGAACCACATGATTAAGATGAATAGATTTGGTAAGGTTCATACTGTGAAGTAGGCTATGTAGCTCACAGCAAATGTCAAAGATATCTCAATAACAGTATCATTGAATATAAATCCCAGCCACACGACAGATGCTATTCCAAAAGCAAGACCAACACCTACACTGTACAGTGAAAGAAACAATTAAGCTTTATATATCAGGCATTACTGTCTATTGAAAGTATACGAACATACGCTCCAAGAGAGACTTGTGACAAGAATTTGATTAAGGCTCCCCAACTAAAGCTCCAGCCAAGAACCATGCGAAGAAATAACTGATAGACCACAATCGCTGTCCTGAAATCACAGACAGAGTACTTTTAGTAAGAACACATTGGCCAATTATAAACAGATCTTCAGAAGAAGAAATCAGACGCTGTTTGTTCCAAGTTAATAAACTAGACATGCAGAACATGTGGGGCAATATTTCTCTGTGAAAACTGAAATAGTTATTACAGGAAAAATTGAAATATACCCATCATTCATTAAAGACTCTCCTTCAATTATAGTACTCAATTTTTTGCTAGCTCCCAGCTCTTTCAGAAGGGCCACAACAGCAACAGGATCAGTAGCACTGAGGAGACCGCCAAGAAGTAGCGATGTTTTCCAGCTCCAATTATAAGGAAAAACAAGCTGCAGTTTCCTAAATAGTCAGAATAACATGTTTATAGATGTCGACGGCATATAAATAGATTTAGTCAAACCTTTAAAGCAGCCCCGAGACAAAAGGTAGAAATTAGCACTCCAGGGCCAGCAAGTAGAAACATTTGCATTATACACCTCTGTAGTGGGTGGGAAAAACATTAGTAAATGGTCCATTATAACATCTCTAATTACTAAAGTCTAAAACCCTTCGCATACTGAATAAAAGTAAGGTACAAGGTGAAAAATAGTTGAAAGCTGAAGGCAGAATGCTAAACATAAGGGATTTTGCAATTTACAAGGCTATGTGCAAAAATATAGTTGAGCATATACTGCTGCTTTGCTACATCAATTAAGGAACAGTGATCACTCATAATCTTGCTATTGGGGTTGGCACTTAAAATAAGAGTCTAGTAACCATAACATTGCAGAACATAACAGAAATTTAAATTGTGACACTCAACTTGAAAGCACAAGAAACTTATAGCTTGCTCTGTTTCTAAGAATAGGATGAAATGCACCAGAGGTCCAGAACACCTTGAGAATCAAGAATGAGATAACACACAGCATACAGGCAAATACAAGGTCACCCAGGACAAGTTGCCAGTTAAAGTCTTTAAGCTCCAAAGCGGAACGAATTGGCTTATGAGGTTAGAGCCTAGTCCCTATGGCAGGGAAGGGTTATGACCAAATTTTCTATAAGGAGAGCTAGCACAAGAATGTGTATTTACTTTGATCTCTTTCTTAACAGAAAAGACTGTTTAGTTCTTAAGATTCAATTTGATCTTATAAAAAGAGGTTCTGATAGTTGTCCAAATAGCAAACATATGATACTAAATATTCGACATGATCTTCCTTGTTTTTCCTTTTATTCAGTGTTTAGAAAATTTGTGTTGGATATCAACATACTCCAGATCACCATAAATAATAGTCAGCTGGCGGCCATATCAGTAGATACTAGGTAAACCAACTCAATTTCGTACACCTTACAGAAAGGTATAGAGCAATTAAGAAGCCTTTTAGCAAGACGGCCGAAGACAGAAAGGAGAACACAAATGTGGCAGGAGAGGTATCTAGAGGTTCGACTAGTTTAACTATCAGCCATACTCCATCGAAGTGTCCCATTAGTGTTATCTAAATGATAAAGCAAAGCGACTGAGCAAACATATAAAATTAAGCAATCCATCTTTAATAAGTGAATATTTGTGAAGACGAGCTATAACATGTTATCATTAGAAATTAGCACATAAAACTAATAAAAGTCAAACATCTAGAAGCGAGGGTAAGTATATATATATGTATATTATCTGACGATAACTGCATACAAGTATCTTTAGTCGATGGCGTAGTTTCCATATAAAGAGATGCTCACAATAAGTTTACTTCTACCGTTTCTACGTACATTGCAAAGACCCCCTTGTTCCCTTCCCCAAACTGTCCACATATACATTGTTCTGAGCTAATTGCTAAGCTTTGCTATGATTTTCACCTCTTCAGAATTTTAAGCTTATAACAACTGATATTTACTGATTTACAAAGTACCAGTTTACCTCTATAAACTCTGTTATAGTAATTAAATGTCTTCAAGGAACATAACCTCATTTCATATATAAATATACATAATTATAGTAGGATAGGTAAGTATGAAAGCAAATTGGACATGACCACAATAAAAACTTAACAGACAAGCTAAACAGAAGAACCTTTATCTGGTGCACTTCCATTGAAAACGAACTCTCAAAAAGAAGAGCGGGAAGGAAGACAGCCAAGAGAAGATCAGGATCAATATTTGACCCTACATAAGGAGCAAGGATCTTCTATTAACGGCTGAAAGATTGCAGATATAAAATATGTTTTACAGAAAATTGCATAAGAGAACAATTTTCTTCCGACAACAGGTTTTGGCCTTTGGGAACTTTAAGGAAGAATGAATATTGACTTACATAGACGAATTCCATTGCCAATCTTTCCCAACCGGTTATGTGTTCCGTATTCTGAAATCAAGAGAATTAAGATCTCAATAGTTGACTAAAATCTTATCCTTGAGAATTGAGAGTCTTCCAGTAGTTCATAACATTGTACGTCACAATGAACCATAAACCAATTACGAATTCAAATTCAAAAGGAAAAATAAGATATGAAGAGAATATTTTATTTCATACCACCTCGTTAGCATGAGAGAAAATGATATAGTATAATTTTGTCAGTGAATGTGACTCAAACATTCGCTTTCTTCCCCGGTCAGGAATTATAAAAAAATAAAGAAAAGCATCCAACTCTCAGTGAGGCTCTATCAGTATCAATAGAATGAGTAATGATTACCTACCACACCTTTCCTGGACATGCATAATCCATACTCGATTTCACACCCACATCGTATTCCTTAAAGTATTACGAAGGAAAATAACATATAATTCCAATCACTATCATTACTAAATGAAAGTAAACTGGCACGGAAAGTTAGCTGCTCAAATCCATGGGAGCGGAAGGGAACATGACTAATTTGCGCAATAGCCGTGTTGATAGCTAGATAAATCATTTTCTCTACTCTCTATACAATCTTATCTCTCCTACCTAGTCCTGACTTAAGAAGAGTGGTGATGATGATAGAACTAAGAGCTCTAAAATAAAACTGTCCCTAATTTCGGTCGATTTTCAAGCTAGCCTGAATCAGATTTTGCCACCTATCACTCACATCTAAGTGAAACAAATGACGAATAGCACAAAACGAATTTCCATTTAACATAACAACATCAATACCCAAAGGAAACCGTACAAGTATATCATTAAATACAAAATCTGATTTAAAGTTCAATTAGCAAAACACATATATAAACAGAGAGAGAGAGAGAGAGAGAGAGAGAGAGAGAGAGAGAGAGAGAGAGAGAGAGAGAGACCTAAGGCGCCAAGGCCAATGCCGAGAACAAGCAGAGCGACGGTGTAGGGCACGCGCGTCCCCCTCAGAGCGTGGCGAGAAGCTATCCCCAACACCAAGCTGATCCCGACAAATATCACCGCGTCTGACGGATTACCGTCAGCAGCAGAAGAAGAGGAAGAAGAGCCCTCCTCCAATACTCTCAGCGGCAACGACGCCGTTCCACTGGTGAAAATCGACGCCATGATTTTGAGCTTCAACAGTTAAAACCCCACACTCTTCACTCACTGACATGCAAAATGCAATCAATGCTTCTCGATTTTACCATACACAACTGATTTGGATGCACGAATCTCAGCTGTGGTTTATATATAGTCAGATGAAGAGAGAGAGAGAGAGAGAGAGAGAGAAATCGTGGAAGATCAACAGAGTTGAGATTGCCAACTGCGTGTAATTCTTCGGTGTGCTGCGCATCTAGTATCTACTGGCTACTGCTATTTACAGAGGATGGAGTCTGATTCTGTGTAAATAAAAAAGAAATTAAACCAAAAAAAAAAAAAAAGGATCAATTGCATATTTGCATGAGCCGACCATATGTTAGGCCCTGTTTGGCATCAATACTTCTGCTGTCAATTTGGAAAATACAGTACAGCGGAAAACAAAAAAAAAGCTTAGTTGAATTTTTGATATGAACATGTGATATTAGCCGATTTGTGTACTTGGGTGACTTTTTTCTTTTTCTTTTTTTCCAACTTGTGGGACATTGTTTGCACTTCAACAATTTTTACAATCACTAACGTAGTATAAATTTTACGCTCGTGCAATATCTCGTAACTCTTACGACAAATATAAATTCAACTAAGGTCTCGTTTACTTGCACAAATTAAAGTGAGTTTGGACTTTAGATTAATATCCCACTGATAAATAATTATTTAGTAAGATATTTGATTCGTTAGATTAAAAATGTGAACTGTCTAAAATGTTTTTTAGTTAACAAAATTAAGATGTTGCTTAAGGACAAGATTGTCTTTTTCCTTTTGCAATCACTAGTCACTACCCCTACAGGAGAGATGTGCTACTAATTTAACCAAATAATAGTATTTAATTACGATTTTTTAAGTGTAGTAGCGAACTTGATTAAACACAAATCTTACCAACCAAACATCCTACTAGCACTTATTATTTAATTAATATAGCTTAATAGCACTAAGCAAGCGAGACCTAAGTTAATTCACACCTAGAAAATATTAGCAACACAATTTAAACTTAGGTCAATTAACACTGCAGGTTTTTTTTCTCACCTTACTAAATCATTTGTTATGAAACATTTTATTAGCGGAAAATTACAACCATCACTGAGGTTTAAAGTCAAATTACGAAAAAAATCATTTATGTTTGAGTAATTACAATCACCCCTTAACTTTGTATTGTCGTACGAAAAAACATCATTCAGTAAACACAAACACGAGGATTTTTTTCTTAATTTAACTTTTATCGAAGTGGTCTTCCTCCATTTATTAAATAGGATATATTGCGAGACGTTGTTGTTTTAAGTATTTAATAGTGAATAATAAATATTTATGTAAGTGGGAGTTCTATCGTGACAGGCTGCTGATAATGACAAAATGATTTGTTTTAGTATAATATGACATTGAAATTACGTGTATATTTTAGGACTTACCAAATTAATTATGCAACTAGCTAAAAAGTTAAAAAAATATTATATTTCATTTATTGATATAAAAAATGTAGTTAATAGATACGTGTTACACTCACACACTCCTACTTGGTTATTGTTTCATTTATTTAACTTTTTTACTATATATAAGTAACTTTAGTACAAAAATTAAAGAGGTTGGTACTTGTAATCACAACTATGTTTGGCCGGTTTTTTTTTGGTAAATGTTTTTATTTCTTTTTTTAGAAAAAATGTTTTGGCAAAGAATTTAAGAAAAAAAAATATTATTTTGTTTGTATTTTTAATAAGGTACAATTAATATTGTAGCAAATAAATTTATGTTGAAAAGTTTTGGAGACAGATTGATGGAGGTTAATTTAACCACCACCAACGTTGGCTCTACTCGAAGACCTTTCCCGATTTCGATCGTTAATAAACTACTTCATTCATCTGAAATCTCGGGGTTTGAGCCACGGGGAGAAACTTCGATGCTGAAGTTAGTTGGGGAAATAATTCAAGAAAGACATTTTATGATGGAAAATACGGTGTATACAAGTCATGCATATTCTTGCGGGTTTGAAATAATTTTGAGCCATTAAACATAATATTATTGGACCACGGTCCACAAATGGACTCCAAACCCATATATTTTCATACGAACCCAATAGATTGCCAAGTTGACCAATCATAGATATTATGAAAGAAGAAGTTGACAAATAAAATAATATTTATTTTATTTTTTGTATAAATAGCATTTAACCTCGGGTGTGTTTTGACTATTCAACACATGACCCCTTCATATTTGGAATAATAATTAGATGCCTACCATAAATTGATGGAATATACATAGGTTGCTAAATCGAATTTGTTTCACATAGTTAGCCTAATGTGATTTACGTTTTTCGTATGGTTTGCAAGTCATTATACGAGAATATAAATTTATCCAATGCACTATATAGTTGGCTGCAGATTCATTCATTTAAAAAAAAAAATCTCTCTTGATTTAACCGTTAACTAACTAGTAAAAGTGTTATTAGTAAAATGAACCTATAATTCTATCCTAAACAAATTGAGGTGTTTGTTTGCCATAACCTTTCTTAAGCTAGTTTTAACTTTGAAATTGCGTTGTAGAATTTATTAGTTGATCTTCAATCTTCATAATTTATTTTTAAAATTCAAATTAAATCAATTGAGCGCCACCTATGATAATAATCACAATGAGTTCAATTAAAGTATTTGGGATAAATTACAAAAAAATCCCTAAACTTAGGTTAAATTACGAAAAACACCCCCACATATTCGTAATTTACCAAAACTCTCCGACGTTTGTTTTTATTTTACACCGACCAATTACAGTGTAATTTTTCACGAAATCTTTAATTCTGATGAATATTTCACGAAAACTGTAAATTCTACTCCTATAGGCGTGACATTTCTTTATGCTACTTTTAAAGACAAAAATTAACCTCAGATGGGTAATAGTAATATCAAAAGCTGTGAATGTATTATTTAACAAGAATAAAGTATAAAGGCGCCTACGGTTAATTTTTATCTTTAAAAAATAGCATAAACAAATACCACGTGTGTAGGGATAGAATCGGCATTTCCGGGAATAATTCCTCAACTAAAAAATATTCCGTGAAAAAATCACAACATAAGGGGTCGGTGTAAAACAAAAACAAACGTCGGAGAATTTTGGTATTTACAGATAGGGGTATGTTTTGTAATTTAACTTAAGTTTAGGGATTTTTTTCGTAATTTACCAAAGTATTTATGATATAGGTGGTCTTACTGCACGTGTCTTGCTTTTCTTAAAGTAGAAAAAAGTATGATAGCAAAAGAATAGATACTAGCATGGAGTAAATTTTATTAGACTGGTTCATTAAATCACATTTTTGCCTATGTTTATCTATTTATTTATTATTATTATTATTATATAAAAGAAATTCAAATATGAAATCATATTTGCTTTGAATTCCGTTCTCAAAATCCCACACAAAAAAACCAAATCAAATAAAAAAATTAAATAAATGGAAACAATAGAGAAAAATCATAATTAATTTAATAAATCCGAAAAAAATGGATGTAATAACGTTCGGAATCATCGTGGGTATAATAATCCTCTTTCTCTGCGCCGTTTGCTTCATCGCAATCGAAGGCACCTGCAAGAGGAACTAACCCCCCATTAAACCCTCGGCTCAATTTTCTCTCTCCAAACACGCCCTTAGCCGCAAATGGGGGTTTTTTCAGATAAGCAGCGGCGGATCTGTTTCTGTTTCAGTTTCTGTTTGTTTGGCGTTTTGCTGGCGGTGGGGTTTGGATTCTCTGTGGCGGCACCCCACCAGTGCAGTGGACACCACCACCACGACCACCACCGCCACGTGGACGATGAGGATGTAGGGTTAATCGAGAAGAATGATCAGCGGCGGCCGATGCTTCTTCCGGAAGAAATTGCCGAAGAGGAAGATCTGAAGATGATGTCAGCAATTGATGATCATCGCCATGGCTTTGATCATGTGCATCATTTGCATAACCATCATATTCATGTGGAGCTTTCTGGACTTGGTAATTAAAAATCTTATCTTTATTTATTGGTAATGCATTTGTTAAGTGCAGTTTTGTTATGCTTAAAAATGTCGCCGTAATCGGATCGAATCGAATTGCTGCTTCGACTGATTTCTTATGTAGTGTTTCTGTTATAAACTGTGACTTTTGGCAGGTCTTTGGATCAATGCGATGGGTTGTTCGCTATTGGTTAGCTTGGCTTCGCTTATTTGCCTGATTTTGTTGCCTTTGATATTTAGTAAGTACTCTTTTTTTTATCTCATTACTTCGATTTTTCTCGTTGTTCATGTAAAAGATGTCGGTTTTGCTTATAGATGTCTAACTAATATGTGGTGTTCGTTTCCTTGCAGTACAGGGGAAGCCATCAAAGGCAATTGTCGATTCTTTAGCATTGTTTGGGGTTCGATTTTCTTGTTTCTTTCTCTCTTCAATTTTTCGTACATGTTTTCTTATGTGAATATAATTTGTTAGTTTTTGAACTCCGTTTTTGGCTGTTGGTAATTTATAACCTGTGTTCAATTTTTTTTATCTTTCAATGTCTCTTAAGGTAAATGGTGGTGTATCATCCTGTACGGATGTTTTGGTATAGGATTACTTTGAGTTGCTCGATTTTGATCTTTTACGAACTTCTGTTATACAGGCTGGAGCCATGCTTGGTGATGCTTTTCTTCATCAATTACCACATGCTTTTGGTATGATTAATTAAAAAAGAAAAGAAAAGAAAGAATGAACGCTACTTTATTTGTTAATTTAAGTGTTCATATATTCGTCTCCTTTATTATTGTCTCTTGAAGTAATTTGCATCCGTTGAATCCTTTGGTGAATCCTTTCAATTTAATTTGGTGTGGTACGATGAATTCACATATGTACTCGTGCATAGGCTATAGCCATAGCCAGGATATAATGCACATAATACCATTTTCATCGTCTAGTGTTCTCATGCACCTAATGTAGGATGTGCAATAGAAATCTCCAGGACAAGTGGTCAAGTGGATCAATAGGGGTTCCTATTCTATAACACTAGGACATGATTTTAAGGTTCCATTAACTAGAGAACCATGTTAATGTCGTTGTTGTTTTTAAGACATTAAAAACTCTATCTTTGTGAGGACTGCCTAACTTCTGAGACATTCATAATGTGTACAACACTTGGAAATTCATTTATTGGGCGGCATATTATGGAATGCCAATCATGCCCGTCTATGTTTAGTGTCTACACAGAGAAATGTATTATGGTAATTGTATACTTTACGCCTGTAGAAAGATGGGTTAATAGTTGTTGATTCTGTATAGCCGAAAAAAAATTCCGCAAAACTTATCCTTGTATTTCAGTGTTTATAATTCCGAGGTTAAGATCAAAATTCTTTTCACTTGTTTAGTAATTATTTAAGATAAAATATCGTTACTTGTTTATAATTCTTTTAAGACGGTACCTTTAACACAATAGGAAAATACCTGGTCAATCATCTAGCAAGTTTTGAGTTTTTACTGTCCTATAAAAAAAAGTACCCTTTTTTTTTAAATATATTATTTTGCTGGCTATTTTGCCCATGTGATGCTGTTATAAATTTGATTTATCTTGTTTTTGCGTATTTAATAGCAGGTGGTGAGCATTCACACTCTCATGATGACCACGATCATCATCATTCTGACGTGGGACAGTCTCATTCACATTCCTTAAAGGATCTTTCCATTGGTTTGTCAATCTTGGGTGAGCATATTATACGACTTTCATTTATTTATTGTACAAATTATCTAAATTGAAGATATTGCTATTTTGTTAAAAAAAAAAAAATCCTATTGCTGGTTGCTGCAATATTATAACTCTGCAAATTGTTGTCGGAATTCATTATCTTTATCTCTACGATATTCTTTAAATAAAAAAAACAGACAATTTGACTATCTAAAGATATTTAAGATTTACTATGGAATAGAAATAATATTCAAACTGAAATGTGAAATTCGTATTGCAGCTGGAATTGTTGTGTTTCTTATTGTCGAGAAACTTGTGAGATACGTCGAAGCTTTTTCTGGAGGAGAAAATTCTTGGGGTCATCACCACCACCACCACCATAAGCAGACAAACAAATCGGACGATGATGATGAATTGTCTCCTGCTGAGAAAAAAGGAAAATTGACTGAAAAAATATCCGAAGAAAATGAATCGGATACAGCTACTGACCTCGATAAAACAAGCTCAAACGATGTTTTGCGTAAGGTAGGTTAAGAAGTTTCCAGAGACCCAAAATGGGAAGGATAAAAACGGATTCTTGCAAACAATGTGTTTGATGTTTCAAGTATGCAAGAACTTAAGAAACCGAATGGTTTTTTTCTCTTAACATTAAATTGTGTCCCAATACGCAGAGAAATACTCAAAGTAGTGCTCCCCAAGACGAACCTGTGAATGGAAATGTGGGGTCTATTAACAAGAAAGAAAAAGAACCTGTCAAGTCGCAGTCGAGTTTGGTGTTTGGTTACCTGAACCTCTTCTCAGATGGAGTGGTAAGTCATCTCTAGTTGTATTTCTATGTTGAATAGTTTCTAGACTTTAATAAAGAAGGAAATAATAATACATCTGGTTAATTGGCTCAGCATAATTTTACTGATGGGATGGCTTTGGGAAGTGCTTTCCTCCTTTACGGATCTGTTGGTGGATGGTCGAGAACTCTTTTCCTTCTTGCTCACGAGCTTCCTCAAGAGGTTCGATTTTTCTCCATCTTTTTTTGTTGCAAAAAAAAAAAAAAAAATAAGTGTGCGAATATCCTTGTGTTGAATTATATTTCTTTAATTTCCGGTTCTTGATTTTGAATAAATTTGTACTCCCGGATTAGTTGCTAATGATAGTCTCTATTTCATTGCCAGCTGTGCGACGACATCATATTTTCTTGAATTGTTTATACACAGTTATAATAAAATTAGTATCACTTAATGGTTTTGGTGCAGATTGGCGATTTTGGAATTTTGGTGAGATCTGGTTTTAGTGTCTCAAAAGCCCTCTTCTTTAACTTTCTATCGGCACTGGTGGCATTAGCAGGAACCGCTCTGGTACGTAGTCTCTTATATCTACGATAAGATCAAAATCTGCATTTTGAAGTACTGTCATTATTTAAAATACTAAATATATCTACTAATTTGAGCACTGCTGACTATCTATCTATCTATCTATCTATCTATCTATCTATCTATCTATCTATGTATACAGGCTTTGATGTGGGGAAAGGATCCAGGGCAGTCTTCTTTGATTGAGGTGATAATTCCATATGATGTAGCAACTATACCAAGTTGTATTTTTTGTTTCCTCTAATGTTGTCCGATAGTGAAATGTTTATTTATTTATTAATTCTTTTTATACGCAGGGGTTTACTGCTGGGGGTTTCATGTATATTGCACTTGCTGGAGTGTTGGCAGAGATGAATAGTGGTGTCTCGACTTTGAGAAATACGACGATCCAATTAATATCTTTGCTGCTCGGTATGGCTGTTGCCCTTTGTATATCTCTTGTAGAATGATTTCTTGATTCTAATTCTTTAGATTCTTTTTCTTTTTTTATTGTTCGAGTTTTTCGAGACCACGTTAAGAGAAGTGTTAACACTTGGAAGTCTTCCACCAGATGTTGTATTAGCAGTTTAATTAAATATGATTGATCAAGAAATATTCGAAGGGGTGTTTTGTTTTTTAATTTCCCATTATACCATACATTATTAAACTTCCACCATGGTATTTCTTTAATTTAAAGAGTGGGGTATGAGTCTTGCTTCTTATAAGGCTGTGTTAATTAATAGGTGGTAACCGGTAACCGGCAAGTTTAGGTTCGTATCGATTGAAATTTTTAAACTTAGGGATTTCGAATATACATTCTAACATATTCATGTGTTTGGATTGAGTGAGTCCAAATAAAGAGGATTCAAAATGAGTGCGGATTTATGCAGCATGAAAACTTCAACTTCTTAAGTATCCGCGTTTCGGACATGTTTCGTGGCTGACATTCGAGGACACCTGAGGCGGATACCTTATAGGTCATTTTGTAAATTTTTGAAAAGTTAGAAACATGTTCGAATAGCGAATGTCCAAATATTTTGTTGCTTCCCTAATTATTTACATAGTTTAATGATCAATTACAAATTGTATAATAGTGTTTATTTTGAATATATTTGTATGAAAATATACAAAATGAATTTATATATACATAGAATCTTATATATGTTTATCTAGCATATTTATAAATATACTCATGTATTTTTAATATTTACACGTTTTTCTCAAAATTCAGTAATTTCGTATCCCCGTTTTTAGGATATGCCATTTTTATACGTTTGGTCTAATTTAGATAGACAGAATACATTTTATCCAATTTAAAGTGATCTAAACGGGAAGTAATTGAAATGTACCACAATTATTAAAACGAGTCATTCTGGACAAATTCAATCGATTTGTTACTATGAATTTGAAACTTTCTCCCAAATCCTTCCATCCAAATATCAACATAAAACTTTCCTAAATAAATTGATTTAATAATAAATTCTAAATCTTTAGCTGCTGTTTCGAATTATTCTCTCATGATGGATAAATATTCTCTGAATTATTTCCTTCTCATCAATTAAAAGCAGTTCTGTAAATAAAGAATACAACGGATAATTAAGATTTAGACTATGGTTCTTTTTTTGGCAATTATTCAAAAAATGAGGTTTTAATTTTATTTATAATTTCTATTCTAAGAAGATTAATTAAATAAAAGGACAAAGACCCAACCTATAAATTACTACAAAATTCATTTTTTTAGTGCGTCGTGTTAGGAGGTCCATAACCCATTTTCAACACGTCCACAAAATTGACCATTAACCGCAAATTATGTTCCACTTCTAATTCCAATTATCACATTTCAAAAAAAACAACACAAAAGCAAATAAAAAAAAAAAAACCAATCAAAAACATTTTTAAGGAAAAAAAAAAAAAGAAAGAAGACGAAGAAGAAGCTTGGCCGCGCGCCGCCGGCACAATGAGGCTGTGGAAACGAGCCTCCGGCGCGCTAAAGGACCAGAACAGCATCTGGCAGGCCAACCTCTCCCGCCGCACCGCCCTCCGCAACCCGGACATAGAGAAGGCCGTCATCCGCGCCACCAGCCACCACGACTCCTCCTTCGACCGCCGCAGCGTCGACCGCGTCTGCGAGTGGCTCCGCCTCTCCCCGTTCAACCTCAAGCCCATCCTATGGTCAATCTCCAACCGCATGGAGAACACCCGTAGCTGGGTCGTCGCCCTAAAAGGCCTCCACCTCATGCAAACCCTAACCAACTGCCGCACCCCCGCCGTGAAAAAAATCGGCCGCCTCCCCTTCGACCTCTCCAACTTCTCCGACGCCCACGGCCGCGCCGCCAAGACATGGCCCCTCAACGCCTTCGTCCGCGCCTACTACGCCTTCCTCGACCAGAAATCCACCGTCGTCTTCCAGCACGCCGCCGCCACCGCCGCGGAGAAAGGCGCGCCGCCGCCGCCGCCGTCGGCGGAGGCGGCGGAGCTCCTCATCGTGCAGGAGCTCGTGCTTCTGAAGAAGCTGCAGGGGTTGGTGGATCTGCTCATGCAGATCCGCCCCCAGGGGAGGGCGGCGTTCGCCCCCCTCGTGATCCACGTAATGGACGGAATCATAATCGAGATCTACGATCTATATAGCCGGATTTGCAGAGGCATCGCCGTCGTTCTGATGAACATCTACTCCGCCGGAAAAGCGGAGGCGGCGATGGCACTCAACGTAGTCAAAAAAGCCAGCCAACAAGGCGAAGACCTCTCCTACTACTTCGAATTCTGCCAGGAGATCGGAGTTGTCAACGCCGCCGATTTCCCGGTGATCGACCGCATACCGGAGGAGGGCATACGCGAGCTCGAGCAGATCATCAGTGGCTTCTCCGACGGACCTCCGGCGAAGGAGTCGAAGCTCGAAGACGAGGAGGAGGAGGAGAAATCCGCCATTGTTGTCGTTGACGACGGAGGTAAGGGGATAAACAACAACAACAAATACAGGGATGATCTGAAGACGATAATCACAGACAATTGGGAGAAATTCGACGAAGATTTCGGCGCGAAAAACCCGTTCGCCGAAACCCTGTTGATTGATTACGTGGAGAGCAGCAAGATTCAAGAACCGCCGGATTTGATAACCTTCTTGTAGATTAATTAATTACTTATTGATTGGTTGATTGATTAAATTTAAATGGGGTATATGGATTTAATTATTTTTTTATTGAGAAAAAAGAAAACAATAAAAATGGAGAAGGGGGTGATCAAGAAAGGAAGTGTATGTAGTAGAAATAGATTGTGAGATTGGATTCCATTGTGGCTGTTTTCTTTTCTAAGGGGAATTCTTTTTTTTTTTTTTGTTTATATGTACTTCTATATGTTTTTTTTCTTCAATTAGGTACATTGTAGAACAACTATTTAACTTGTGCGCGCATTTGTTATTTGCTATCAAAAATTGAAAAACACAAGTTCATTTGATGCTATGCTCGGAGAAATGAATCTGATGATTATTAACCGTTGATCTGTATATAATTACAAAGTGCTTAGTGGACGGTTATTTAACCACATCAATGGTTAAAAGTTACTCTATGTATATGACGCTCTGTAGCATCTCAATGATCGGGGAAACATATATAATACGTTGTTGTAAATTTGTGTAATTACATTTTTTCCTTTTACACATTGTTGATACTAATAAAATTTCTCATATCCAACAAGTATTCATCTAAAAGGTTCGATTCTACCCTTATAATTTTTATGTATGTTTTGATATTTAAAGTTGAGTTATAAATATTAAATGACTTTTTAGTTTTAAATTTTTGGTTTTTTGTTTTTTGATTTTTTAGTGTGTGTCTCACTTCGTTTACTTCTTTCTATGGTACAATATTTGCATCCTTAAAACCCCCTTTCAAACCCTCCGTTGAACGGTGGAAAGTTCATCTATCATTGGATTTTAGGCTGACGACGATGAACAAAACAGTATAATAATGATAAAAGAGAAAGACAACTCGAGAGAAATTATCAAAAAGTGTGCTATTGGTTGTGTAAGAACGTTAACCCTAATAGAGTTTGATACATTTGCTTCATCTGGAAAATTATTTATGGCTCTTTCCTAATTTACAATCATTATTTTCGTCTATGATTTATTATGATTACTCAATCAATGATTCTAATTTACAATATTTCATTATCTATTTGTGGTAGTTATCTCCGGATCTCATTCTTCAACGATCATGAGACCAGCTCGCCATCTATCGTGACTTCCCTTCTTACTTCCACCTGCATTAGAAATGCACGCCGAGCTCTCAAGTGACTTGGTTATATATTCACGGCCTCTTTTGGGCGAGCTTTTGGCCCATCCCGACTATTGTAACTTATTAGAGCGGGCTCCTGGCCCACTTTAGTTTTCGAGGTCTGTCGAGCGAACTTTGCGGCCCAGTTTACTCCCTTCACTTTATTGGGCATCTAGCCCATTATACTGAAACACGTGTATATAGAAGTTCCCGTGCATCTTAGAATTACTGCTGAGTTTTATTTTACTTGAAAAATAAATAGAGCATGAGGGAAAATTATGTGGAGTAAATTTGATAAAATGCTTCCTTTTGTTTTGAAATAGACAAATAGGCTACCAAATGACCCAACTACACAAATCAAATAATGTAAATTAATCAAATTCAACAAAACAAAATTATAAATTTTAGAAAAGTAAAATTTAAGGTGAAGTTTAGAATGCTTGAAGATTTTACTTTGTAACTTTGAATACTTCTTCTATCAATAACATTTTGTTTATGAACTACAATGCTTATATACGAAGGTATCGTTTGCTTACATATATTAGATTAAATCGGATTAAATTAGATTGAACTAATTAGATTGTTCGTTTCATTAAATTACATCTTGTATTAAATTTGTTAAATTCTAGTATTATGTATAATATATGTAATTGCGCGGGGATTGTGTTACTAATTTATTGACTCCTATTCACTCCTAGCATTTATCCGCTCCTACTATTTGGTCAATCCAACCTAATAGTAGAAAGCAAACGAGGCCTAAACTTTTCTATTTACGAAATTCAGGTCCAACCCTAGTGAAAATAATAGAACAACAAACACGGCAAATATTCGTATTCTTTAGTTCTGCAACATTATTGTCCATGATAAGAAGCAGCTTGGCAAATCCTCACCAGGAACCGAAAGAAATCGATTACGGTAACTACAGCAGTCGTAATAAATGAAGATTCCGCATCAACTCAAGTAGATACAGGAGGGAAAAAAATATATAAAATTAATAACAAGGTTAAACAAGTAATATAGATTTCCAAGAATGTAAATTAATATCAAAATCATCCATTTAACTAGAAACAAAATAAATAATCCCATAATTCATATCCTACCCTCAAACGGCCAGAAAGTACAGCTAGCCCATGTAGCAAAACAAAGGAGGAATTGATTAACAACGCCTTTTTCAAGAACCACAAATAGCCAAGGGGGTGTTCTCAAACATGTATCGCGAACTCGAAAAAAAAAAATTCAAGTACAAAAGTACCGAGCAAATAAATGCACATGGCCGCAGAATATATATACATGACAAAACGGGCCCCAAATGCAGTGGCAAAACCCAGTTGTAATGCCAGGGAGGAATTGTGCAGTAGCGAGCGAAAAATCTACCTGATAACCACAAACTTGTTGGTGCCATGTTTTGCCCAGAAAGACTTTAAGTCAATCGGGTTAGCAAAGATATACCCTTCGCCCGCGAGTTTTTCCAGAACCTTCTTGAAAGCACCCTGGCTCATCTTCCGTCCAGCAATCCGGGCCCCACGTCTCTTTGTGCTCATAGGCAATGGGTACATTGATATCGTCGTTGTGCAGCAAGCAGATTGCCACCCCCCACACCCCCATCTGTAACACTGCTGTGGCTGACCAGTACACGAGCAGACGGGTATGGGTATACCCGTAATATCCATGTCAACCCCGTCTATTACAACTTCGATATTCTTCTTCGCAGGTTTCGCACGTTGTACAGATGGGTTGCCGCTGCTGTTTTCTTTTGCAGGCCCCTTTCTTGGTTTCTTCCCCTTTGGAGCTTTGGGGGTGGAAGAGGCGGAGGCTCGTTTCTTGGTGGTCCCGGGTTCTTTCTTGACGGGCGGGTCTTCCATGACGGGCCGGGCCTCTTCGGTGGGTTCGGGTTGCTGGATCATCTGCATTGGAACATGGTGGGACCCGGAAGATTCGGCTAGGTTGGGATTGTAATGGTTGTTGGAGAATATCTGCATGAGTTTCCCTCTGTGATTTATCCAATCCTCTCGGACATATTCCATGCGAGTCAAAGGTGGTTCGGTTACGACACAGTCGCGGGGGTGGAAGGCACCGTTTGTCGAGACCATTACTGGATGGTCTCGCCCTGTCAGGAACGACGGCTTTGTGTCTCGTTCGGCCATTGATTGCATTAGATTGAGACCGATTTGCCCTTTCATAGGCGCGGGCGGTTCGTAATAACCCCAATTCCTCAAATTGTCTTCGTCCATAATGGTGAAAGCTACAGATTGAGGAAGATAAATATTGAAGTCATTAATTAAGTCTTGAAAAGTAATTCGATTTTACCACCGTTAGGGATTTTTTTTTTCGTTGACAAAAGCATGTGACAACGAAAATCACGAGAAATTCATGCAGAAGAGGCAATCAGACAAATAATCAATAAATAATCAGATCGAAAAATGCCAAATTTGCTCTGGATTAGAAATGATGACAATGTGAACATGCCAAAATCACGAGAAATCAATGCAGAAGACGCAATCAGCCAAACAATCGGTAAATAATTAGATCAATAATTCAATATATACCAAATTTGCTCTGCTTTACGAATGACGACAACGTGAACACGACAAAAATCAGCATCCAAAAGCAGGACAGCGCAACATTGGCTAAATTTAAATCAACTCATAGTTCCGACACCGAGTATTTTCGATTCATTTGTAACTGTAATTAAGGTGAAATCTTTCGAAGAAACAAAGAGTACCGATTACAAACGACAAAAATGCAAACATGCCAATCGAGCCAAAATCGGCATCCAAAACTATGAACTTGCATTATTACCTAAATTGAAATCGAACCACCGTTCCAAATCCGGGTGTAATTCGATTCATTTCTAACTTTAATTCAGGTGAATTTTCAGAAGAAACAAAAAGCGCGATAAATGTCGATATTCGTGGACGAATCACGAAGCCCATGCTTCTAAACCAATGAAAATTAGCGACAAAAATGAAAATCGATAAGATCTGAAACGGAAATGGAAATAGTAGCAACGAGATCAACATTTTCGATTTTCCTCGGAACCCCCAAAAAATAAATTAAGCAGGAAAACAGCAAATCGAACAGATCCTTTCCGATTTGAGGAAAATCGGCGACGAAAACACACGCAGCAAATCATTTGATGAAATTTACGCAAAAGCGGTGCAAATTGAGATTCGTGCACAAAAGATTCAATCTTTGACATTTCGAAACAGATCTGGGTCACAAATTCACATAAGAACAGACTGCGATAACAATTAGCAAGGAAAATGAACAAATCAGAACATCAATTTCATGCTGTTTTCATATTTATTCAAAAAATTAAAACCATAAAAACATTTTCAAATGGATAAATAGGAAAGAGAGAGGGGAGAGAGAAGCCGGATATTATTTTTTTGAATGAGAGAGGGAGAGAGAAAGAGAGAGATAGATGGGGAGAGAGAGAGAGAGAGAGAGAGAGAGAGAGAGAGAACTTACTTGGGTAAACGGCTCTTTTAGGTTTTTTTCCTTCTGAGAGAGAGAGAGGAGAGAGGAGAGAGAATTGAGAAGGGAAGAGAGAGAAGATTGAAAGAAACCAGAGAGAGAGAGAGAGGAGAGAGAAAGGGCACTCAAAATTGGGTTTTCGTCAAATAGATTTCCACATTTAATAAAAAAAACAAATCTTTGACAGGAAGATATTATTAAACTTTATTACTACACTTGTTGTTTAAAATTATGTTTTGCCCTATCATTTATAATCTATATATCTATTTAACTTTTGAAAAATAAGTACCTACATAACTCATTTTCTAAACTTTGTGCTAGGTGTTTGTCAAAAGTCTACCGTTTCTAATTAACTGTCGTTTCTTACCGTTTTTAATTAATTGTCGTTTTTCAGCTTTGCACAAGTAATAAAAATGTCAATAAACGTGTCTTGATTTGAGAACAAATATATTAAAAAGTCTAAAATAACCCTGATTGTTTAATGATATAATAAGAGATAGTTAATATTCAGAGTTGAATTAATAAGGTTAAAATCGGAAAAAAAAAACATTATTGAAAAAATAAAATAATAGATAATATGGAACACAATTAAAAAAAAATTACTACAAAGCAGAGAAAGTTTGTTATTTTCCTTAACCTTGTTCAACATGAACTACTATTTTATATATTTTATATTTGGTTAGTCCAACAAATTTTCGATCAGAAAATGTGAAAACAAATTGAAATATTACATCATTTAATCCAATCACGCAATTGAGTTATCGTAAGATCGTTTAATATTACGTTGACTTATCTTATTTTGCCAGCTAAATAAGAACGCATTGAGATATGCGGTACTTATCAGTGATGTATAATTCTCTTTAATGATTATAAATAAAAACTATTTACTTTATAACAAAAGATATTTTTTTTGTGCTACATAAAAGTTTAAAAAAAGGGAATATATCAACTCAATATAAAATAAAAAAATATATTTTTCGTAAATAATCTTCTCTTCTAAAAGATAAAAATGGTGAATAATGTTCTAATATTTTGATAGAATAATATAATAATTCGCCCACACATAAATGAAATATTCTAATCGCATTGTTTCGAAAGTTTTTTCTTCCAATTCTACCCTCTGTCCTAAAGAGTACGTATGTGGGCTTTAACAGAGTTTTGAGGGCCCAACTGACCTGTTGAGGAGATAAATTAATATTAGAAATAAAAGTGATTTTATTTCCAACAAATAATTTAACATGAAAAGACAGTAAATAAATAAATAAATAATAATAAAATATTTCGGAAAATTTTAGTATACGAAATTATTTAATATGAAATTAGAGTACAATAAAAATCATTCAAAAAGGTCATATTATTAAGGACTCCATATATATACGTTACCAGTATAGTCGGCCATGAGTCAGTACATGTGGGACATTTGTCAAGGCCCAATGAACACAGAAGGGCCCAACACAATTAATAAATAAATAAATATTGGTTATGATTTTTTTTTTTAAGAAAATATTAAAATTTTAACAATTTTTTTTGCTTAAGGTATGATTTTTTGAACATCTAAGTGGGTGAGTTGGGCCGAGTTCGAGTTTTAGGGGGCTCGAAACCGACACGCTAAGAGGCGGAGCTTGGTCCGGAGTGGATCAGGACCAAAAATGAATTTTTCAATTTCCTTTTTTTAATTAGAAAAGGAGAGGTAAATTTAAAGGACTCGAGCTTATCATCATCATCGTCGTTGGCAACGATGCGGTCGTCTTTGTTTCGGCACTCAGTTCTCGTCTAATCTCCCAAGAGCATTTGATATTCGAAATTGTTGGCATTGATTTTGCTTTTTCTTTCAACCAGTAAATACATATTTCTAAAGTTTAAAATATTTTAATAATGACAAAAAATGTCTATTATATTTTAATTCAATTTATACTACATTCATTAAAATTTTAAATTCTAATGATTACTTATTTATAGTTAAATTTTTTAAAAATAATTTCGAGGGTGCAACAGTACCCTCAAACTCGTCCTAGTTAGGGGCCAGGGAGATTTGATGCTACACCGAGTCATATATATCGTATGCTTTTTAATCGTTGATCTCCACATAATTACACACACCCATGTGTCTGTTTGCTCAGTGGGCGGTTATGTAACCCCATAAACAGTTAAAAAGCACCCGATATCTATAACCTTTGGTAGCATCTAAACCCCTATCTATAGACCAGTAATTACTTTAATGGGCAAATTACGGCCACCCCTAAGTTATGGTCAAATTACGAAACCCCCCTCTTGTTTGGGTAATTACAGTCACCCCCTCAACTATGTATTATCTTACGAAAATACCCCTCCAGAGGTAAATTTAGGGATGTTAAATCGGTAAAATCGAACCAAAATTTCAGTACGCCAACATTTCATACCGTTTACCCGAACTGAATGTACGTTTACGTTTTGGTTCGTAAATAACATAATTATATGAATTTTATGTAAAAATATTTAAAATGAAGGGGTTGGCTGTAATTACCCAAACAAGATGGGTTTTTTTCGTAATTTAACCATACCTCAGGGGTGGCCGTAATTTGCCCTTATTTTAATATATATATTGTCTATAAACTCTCGCCCCCTCAACAGAATCTAATGCATGGATATGGTAGTTGGCCAAGAAACATCGTACATATATTAATTAATTAACTAGTTCTATTTAACCCTTGTAAGAACATACCCTAAAGTGCTTTCCACCTTTACCTTAGAAATTGCCGGGACACTTTGCGCGTGTTTGCATTTAAGATTTTGAATTTAATCACCAAAAAATGTCGAAAACAAAAAAAACCACTTGATTAATATATACACATTAATTATATAATTGCATGATGATAAAAAGCATGGGCTGATTATTTTAATCCAAAACAAAAAGAACTCATGCATGCTGCCATGCACAGCGATACTTTTGCTAGATGTATATTACGTACCTAGTTATTAGCAGAGACTCCCCTTTATAATCTCTAATTGTCGAAAAAACCTCTATGTTAAAAGAATTAGCAATAAACCCCCTATGTTACGTTTTACAAAGCACAGCTCCTTATATCAAAATTGTTTTTCGACTTAAATGAAATGACAAAATTACCCCTAATAATTTAAAAAAAATATATTTCAATTTAAATACAGAAAAGGAATTTTTTTATGATAAATATAAAAGAGCAATTATGAAACTTTATTTTGGGTCTTACAAAATTTATGGGATGAATTTATAATTTACTAAATTTATGTTTTAAGGGTATTTTGGTCTTTTCTGGTAAAAAAATATGCCCCAAGTCGCAGGGCCTTATTGGCTTTGACTAATTTTTATAGGGGGGTTTTGCTAATAACACGAGGTCTTTTTCGGCAATTAGATATTGCACAGGGTGATTCTTGCAAAAACCCCATTGTAATAGCAGATCATGCACACAGCTACTCGATTTTATTAATTCAGATAATTTTTCTTCTATATTCAGTGGCACAATGCGTGTGAACTGTATTAATTACTTACATATACGTGTATCTATATATATATATGCGAATATTAAGCTAATTAGACCGATCTTTCTTGACAAACCCTTAATCCTGTCGAACTTTCTTGATTGAAAAAAAAAAGAATTAATTAATGTCTCAGTTGGATATGAGTGGGTGTAGGAAGAGGAGGAGAGGGGAGAGGGTGTTCAAATTCAAGGTGTTCGGAGAGAGGGGTTACCCGGCGGAGTTTGGCGGCGGCGGCGGCGGCCGAGGTTCGTTTCAAGAAAACGTGAGAGCGCTTTTGGAGTATGGTCACGTGGAGAGTGGCGCGTGCGGACCACTTCCCAGCTGGTCCTTCCAGCTCGAAGTTTGCCGGCATCCTTTGCTCCATTTGTTTCTCTTCGTCGTCGAAGAGCCCGTCGAGCTTTCGCCTGAGCTCCGTTGCAAGTACTGTCACTACATAGGTAGAGTAATATATATGCATATATGTATATATGTAGGGAAATTTACTGTTTCAATATCCCTCAAGTCTGCAATTATTTCATATTTGGTCCATCGTGTCTACAAAAGAACACATTTGGTCCCTCACGATTCAATAATTTGATCATTTTTGGTGATTTCCGTCAATTTACCTTTAGTCAGTTAGTTACGGTAGTGATGGACACATGTTTGATTCCGTTAGTTTTAATAGAAAATTGATGGAAATGATTAAAAGTGTTGAATTTTTAAAACATGAGGGACCAAATGTATTTTTTGTGAACATGGGGACCAAATGTGAAATTTATTCAAACTTAAGGGGTGAAAACTGTATTTTTCCATATATATATACATATTTCTATTTAAATTTTATATACTCTTGGATTGAAAATTTAAGTTAAAGGATAAATTACGAAACCCCCTGAACTTAGGTTAAATAACAAAAAACACCCCTACCTATTCGTAATTACCAAAAACCCATTGATGCCTGTTTCCATCTTACACCAACCCCTTATAGTGTGTGACTTTTCACATTTTTTTTATTCCATGGAAATATAGACTTTACACAATTTTAGAAATTTTCTTTTATTTCTTACCTATTTAACAAAATGTATAATAGGTTGTACACATTTTCTGTTAAAAAAATCGATAAACAGTTAATCGGAGGGGGATTTCAGATAGATGAGGTGTTTTTCATTATTTAGCCTAAGTTTAGGGGGTTTTCGTAATTTACCCTAAATTAAATGATTAAAAAGAGGGCTAATTTTTTTTATTATTAGGGATTGGGGGGTTAATGCCCCCAAATTTGATAATTATCTTTTTTTTTTTTTTTTATGATGATTAAATTGTAGCTCAGGCTGGGGGCACCACATGATCTGCAATAAAAAGTACCATTTCCTATTGCCATCAAAGGCAAATTCAGGTGGGCAATACTCAAAGTCAAACTTGATAGAACTGCAGGGAGAAAACCACACACTCCACGGTGTGTTCCACTCCAATGGCTTCGGCCATTTGCTCTGCATCAACGGCTCCAAAACCGGGTCGAACTTGACGGGTTATCAAATCATGGAGTTTTGGGATCGTTTGTGCTCCGGCTTAGGAGCAAGGTTTCGTACAAATCCAATCTTATAATATCAAATCACGGCATAATATTTGAGTTTATTGCATGCATGCATCTAGTACTTCTGTGTTATATCGAATTGCTAAACAAGTCCTTTGTGTTAGAAATATTAGCAATAAACCCTATAATTGCATTTTTTTAAAGCACACAACCCCCTAAATGGTAAGTTTTTAGGGGTATTTTGCTAATAAAAAAAAATCATAGGGGATTTTTACTGAAACTAATACTAATACTAATACATAAGATTACTGAATATACAATGAACTCGAAATAATTTGGTCTAATAATATATATTCATGCAGGAAAGTGAGTTTAAAAGACGTGGCGAAGAAGATGGGCATGGATCTAAGGCTGCTCCACACGGTGGCCTCCGGCAAACCATGGTTCGGCCAATGGGGCTACGCCTTCGGCCGCGGGACCTACGGAGTCAACAATCAAGAAACCTATCAAAGTGCTATAAAAGCCATCCAAAACATCCCGCTAACCCTAATCGCACACCAACTCGGATTCTTCACGAGCTCCCAATACGAGATTATCCAAAACATATTGCCTAGGTACCAACTCTTGTCCGGCCATTCGTTGATCACACTAGGCGATCTCTTCCACTTCATGCTGGAGCTCAAACTCCGAATTCCGAAAGAAACCAACGTTAGTAGTTCTCACTACCCGGGAATCATGTCGGACGCTTCGTGTAGATGGTCGCCCAAACGGGTCGAAATGGCGATCCATGTAGTTGTCGAAGCCCTAAAACGGGCCGAGTTTCAGTGGGTTTCTAGACAGCACGTGCGTGACGTGGCGCGGGCCTACATAGGCGACACGGGCTTATTGGATTTTGTCCTTAAATCGTTAGGCAACCATTTGGTGGGGAAGTACTTTGTTCGTCGTTGCCTAAATCCCGTCACTAAAGTGTTGGAGTATTGCTTGGAAGATGTTTCGAGGGCTTTCCCGATGCAAGAGCCCCTTTTAGTGAAGGCTCAACATAAGGTTTCGTGGGCCCAACTTATGAAGGACATGTTCTACATGTACGTAAACATTCTCCGAGACGATCGTCATCAAAACGGATCGGTGTTTGCTACTATTGGAGTGGCTTCAAGAATCATTCTTGATTCCAAGTACCTCGTTAAGGAATATCACGCCGTAAAGGCAATGAACGACGAAACAAACAAGACGAAGATTGTCTATTGCGCGGTTGTCCTAATAAACGAGCAAGAACAAGAGACAACCACAACAACACCGTACCATTGTTTTGCATTGAGAAATAGTGCAATATTCGATGACCTAAAATACGAAGTCGAGAAGATGTTTAGGGAGACTTATTTGGGGTTGAGGAACTTTGTAGCGACGTCGATAAGAAATATGAATCCGAAAGGATCGGATTTGGTCTTCAAGGCGGTAAAATCGGGTAGTAAAATCGAGTTTGAGTGCATTCAAGAACTAGGGATTATTTGTGAAGGGCTTACAACAATGGATGTGGACTGTGTTTGCGGCGCTAAAGAAGACGACGGAGAGCGAATGGTGGCATGCGACGTGTGTCAAGTTTGGCAGCACACGCGGTGCGTACAAATCCCGGAGAGTGATCAAGTTCCTACTATATTTCTGTGTAGTGCTTGTGAGCAAGGTATCTTGAACTTACCTTGTTTGCCATAGTTGCTTATATACATATGCATGCTTAATTAGTCTTTCTTTGGAAGTTGTTTATTTCTTTTTTCATTCTAAAATTCTCTGTATGCTACACCTGGTTATTTACACTGAGTGAATTTGAACTGTAGATCTGCACATAATCACACACACCCATGTGTATGTGTGCTTAGTGGGTAGTTATTTAATCAAATATATCGCTCAAATTCACCCGGTGTAAATAACCAGGTGTAGCATCTAACATCCTTCTATTTTACGTTGTAATGATAAATATGAAAATAAATTTAAATTTAAATTAAATAAGAGTATAGAGAAAAACAAAAAGCTAAATGGGACAAAACTAATATTAAAAAAAAATGGGGGGCCACAATTTATTTATTCAAAATATCACAAAATAATTACCTATATGTTTATTAGCACACATCGAGAAAAAAAAAACAGGAAGAAAAGAATAATTGTTCGATATCGTGCGAAGACACGAACCTTGAATATTTTTTATGTAATGCATGTAAAGCCGGGCGATCGATACTTTTATTACTGTGTTTTCTTGTTGAGGCCGAAAGAAGAGAGAATCGACGAAACTCCACAAGTGATGAATGCAATGAGAAGAAACATTGCTGGGATATAAGCTCTGTTGAAGAAATTGTCCAGTTTTGTTCTGAAAGGTGAAAGACTAGTGTCTTCAAAATATTTTTCATACGCGTCCTCCAATTTATCAATATTATTCATGAGATCTAGAGTCGCACCGAATATAGCACCAACCCCCGTCGCTATAAGCGACAAAATAACCTGTCGAAAAAAAAATATTTATACATTCAACAATATATTATATTACCGTTTGGCTAAACGTATTTTAAACAACTGATCGATAAACTCTTGCATCTGATAAGTTAATATATCTTATTTTTAAAATAGGCAAATTGCACTTCGCCTCCTCAAAAGAATCCCTTTTTTGCACTTTCCCCCCTCAAAATACCAAAATGAGACTGTCCCCCTTCGAAATATACATATCGGTGCACTTTGTCCCCAAATGTGTATTCCCGGTCTAAGTCTCGCCGAATTAAAGGTTGAAATTGCAAAAATAAAAAAAATTCTAGGGGGCAAACTGCATTTTGTCCTATATTATACTACCGGCTAACTTCTTTTAAACAACTGATAAAGTACCTTACGTGTGATAAGTTGACATATCTTATTTTTAAAATTAATTTTCGTGAAGTATTTGAATAATAAGTTTATAAGTTATTTTTACTCGTTATCGGATATTAAATAAAAAAAATCTAGTCACGTGCATACACGTAAGTATATCATTTGATATTTGCTATATATTTGAAGTTCACATTATATATTAAGTTAGTAACTCTGCCCCATCAAATATTTAAAACCAAAATATTAATTTTAATAAGGGCAAATTGAACATCACCCCCTAAAAATTTCTAATTTTCGCACTTTACCCCTCAAAATTTTATAAACTGAATGCCGCCCTTCAAAATGTTATCCTTGTTGCACATTGCCCCCATAACAACATTTCAATGGATTATTCATCGGGATTTGAGTATTTTGTGCACATTGCCCCTTTATATGTTATTTTTGTTTCACGTTACCCCTAAAAAACACTATCTTTTTGCACATTGCGCCTTTAAAATGTTATTTTTGTTGCACAATGCCCACAAAAAAATGGCTTATGGGGCAAAGTGCAACCAAAATAATATTTTGAAGGGGGGGATTATCCAGTTTCTGAATTTTTTGGGAGAAAAATGCAAAAATGGGAAATTTGTAGGGGTGAAGTGCATTTTGTCCTTTTAATAATAATATTTGGAAGGAACTAATTAATTATTTTTCATATAAATAAATTACTAAATTATCACTAGGAGAAAAGTAAATAAGGGGAAGTTTGACAAAACCTTGTCTCCAACAAACTCATAAACCACAAGTGTGGGATGATTAACAGTCAAACGTTTCCCTGACATCACTTGATATATCGAATATCCCAATTGCAATAAGGTATATGCCATTCCTATCACAGCTGTTGAAAGTCCATACCTGTATATATTCATTATTCAATCAACTGTGGTAAAAACAAAAAAAAGTCTATCCATAATTGCAAAAAACATCCCTAACATTTATTGTTGTATTTACATTGTCATCTTACAGAGTGAGTTTTGACGAAATCTTTTTTATTCCATGAAACATTTCTCAAAATACCAATTTTACCCTCGTACGGGCTTTTTTTAATAATTTTATTTGGGGTTTGTAATATTTTCAGAAGTGCTGAATAGCTAATTCTAATTTTGTTTAAAAAAATCAATTTTTTAAAGATTTGAATAAATTTTTGGATAAAATGTACTTTGCCCCCTATAAATTTCTGTTTTTTGCACTTTCCACCCTAAAAATAGAAAAATGGATATCCCCCACGAAATATTATATTGATTGCACTTTGCCCCATTAGCTAATTTTTGGGGGGCATTGTGCAACAAAAATAACATTTTAACAAAAATGTAATGTTTTTAAGGGCCAACGTGCAATAAAAATAACATTTAAAGGGGCAACGTGCAAAAAAAAAAATCGTCAATTCCTATGAATAATCAATAATCCATTGAAATTTTGCTATCGAGGTAGTGCAAACAAAGTGATATTTTGAAGGCGAACACTCACTTTTAAAAAAAATGAGGAGGTAATAAAGTGCGAAAATTAGAAATTTACAGGGGGTGATGTACAATTTGCCCATATATATTGGCAAATTATGGCCAGCCCCCTAAGTTATGGTCTAATTTCAAAAAATCCTTTCTGTTTGGATAATTACAGTCACCCCTCTACTATGTATTATCTTACGAAAATACCCCTCCAGAGGTAAATTTAGGGATGTTAAATCGGTTAAACCGAACAAAAATTTCGTTACGCCAACATTTCATATCGTCTACCGAACTGAATAACAATTTGGTTCGGTAAATAACCGAATTACATAAATTTTATGTAAACTGCATACCCGAACTTAATAATTTTTTTTTTTCGTAATTTGGCCATACTTCAGGGGTGAGCGTAATTTGCCTTATATGTACTTTAAGAGTAGAAACTGCATTCAACCCTAATTAATATATTGTTAAGCATTAATGAACTCACCGATAGGCGTAAATATCGTTGAATCGAATACTGATCACCTCGACTTTGTCGTAGTCGTCGCCGTCAAATCCGAAGAAGGTGGTGGAGTTGGAAGGTGTAAGGTCAACCGTGTCGATTCTGATGGAGGTGGAGTTGGAAGCCATAAGGCTGATTGACAGTATGAGACAAACCAGTGTGATGATCCTCACAACCAAGGCTATTATAGGCAGTGACAGCGACAAATTTAATGTAGCTGGTGGCTCCGCCTGTGCTCGAGCCGCGGCTTCGGCGGAATATGGCTCAGCTACTTCATGAGTTTTATCAGCTTGAGATTCGCTGTCCACTGACATTTGTGTTGAAGGAGTTGATGACTGAGCCATATATTTGTTTGGAAGAACAAAAAAGAAAAAAAGGGAAAATTAATCTTATTACACGATTCGAATAATTGTCTAATAATTATGTGGCAACAGTTAATTTATAAGTACAACTATTCGGTAAGTTCGAGGAGAGTACCGTACCTTACAACTACAGATTTTGGCAAGATGTGTCTGTTTCTGTATGCGGATAGTCGGATACGTTACGAATTGTGAAAAATGGGCCCCTATTTGTATTGTATAATATACACATTAATTCTTTCTAACGAACACGACTGCACAAGATTTTTTGATTAGCAGTTAAGAATTTTGGAAAAAATATGACTAAAATATTGACGAAGTTAATGTAAAATAAAAGTTTATGGGGTTCGGAGCAGAGTCCCGAAGTTTATTGTGAAAATAGTATAAAAATATTATTGAACAAGTAAATATATGTAACCTTTGTTTAAATATAATAAAATAAAATATAGTATATTTCAACTTGCCAAAAAAAAAAAAAATTGTCAAAACTCTTTTAAGATATTAAAAAATGCAAAGATTGCTGGAAAAAAAGTTATAAAAATTTGACAGAAGAACTCAATATCTAACTAATTGTAATTGATCTTAGACCTTTCATTCACATCAAATGCTAGAATAAGTGTAAAAAATTTCAAGAAATACTTAAACTATGTAAAATGATATATCTATAGTTATTCAAATTGTTTAATTATTTATAAATTTTAAATATCATTTAATATTATGCCTAGCATATATATAAACAGTAGAAAACACTATCTGGGGTCCCTAAATTTTTCAAAAAAAGGGCCCGAGGCGACCGCCTCTCTCGCTTATAGTCAGAACTGATATATCGTGGAGGGGACCATGATTCGAACTCTAGACTCTAATGTAATAGTAGATGCTATGTACCAATTCTCCTAGTGAGAGTCGGTAATGTATGTTAGTAATTAGTAAGAGTTTATTGGTTTTAATACTCCTGTAATATCGAATTGCTAAAAGAATCCACTAATTTTAGCAAAATCCCTCGTATAATGTATTTTTTTAAGCACATAACCCTTAACTGAACCGACATTAGACTGCTAACATTAATTAATAATACGTCGATATTTTTAATGTCGTACGTCGATATTCAACGTATTTTTAATACGTTGAATTAGAGCAACTCTAATAGTAGATATTACTGTATATATTAATATTAAATGATATATTTCAATAACAATTTAAGCTCTTGTGGCATTCAATATGGTATTAGAGGCCAAATGAAAAATTCCTGAATTCGAATCCCATAGCCACCCGTTTCAAATATTTCAAGTGTAAGACTTCAAA
Organism: Erythranthe guttata; assembly: GCF_056151865.1. Classification (NCBI taxonomy): domain Eukaryota; kingdom Viridiplantae; phylum Streptophyta; class Magnoliopsida; order Lamiales; family Phrymaceae; genus Erythranthe; species Erythranthe guttata. The sequence goes on along the minus strand of NC_142537.1, from coordinate 3,231,100 downwards.
TGTAATTCGCCTGCATATGAGACGGCGTATTGGAAATATTAATATCTTAAGCTTAATATTTTAATATTCATTTAAAAATGTACAACTCACCTATTTAATTAGTGCAATTAACCCTGAAAAAACTACTTTGTTTGCATTGTTTTTAATTATAAAAGTTGAGACAATGCATATCTTAAAAAATAATCTTTGGAATTGCCGATACTACACATGATCATTAAGGTTGAGGATGAGTTTTTTTCATTGCCGTTTCCCGTCCCTTTTGTTTTTAGAACTTTATTGCCGTTTCCTTTGTAAAAAGCTACAAGGACAAATTTGATTTGAGATTATTTTATTGACATTTACGTGGTGGATGTATCTATACGAAGAATAAAATTGGAGGGCACATTCCAATATTACAAGATATATATAGTCCGCTAATTCACTTCAATTGTCGAAAAAATGAAGAGGACGTGAAGAATAGAGATAAACTCTCGAAATAGCTGAGCCGGGAGTCCATTAGTGAAGATATCGGCAAAGTGATAGGCGGATGGGACATGTAAGACCCGAATGTGTCCCAAAACAACATTATCACGAAGAAAGTGGATATCAATTTCCACATATGTTTGGTTCGAGAATGTTAAATGGAATTGCTGGATAGCTAGACAACGCTCATGTTGTCACAATATATGATGGTGGCTTTTGGAGGAGGGCAGAGCAACTCGAAAAGAAGATTGTGTAACCATGTTGTTTCGGCGACGGTATTTGCGACAATTCGATATTCAGCCTTCACACTAGACCGAGAAGCAGTGATCTACCGTTTAGAAGACCAAGAGATCATGAGGTTGATTGTCGAGGAAGATGTCATAGCCCGAAGTTGATCGGCGAGTATCGGATATTCAACCCCGATCGGCGTCGAAGTAAGCGACGAGGGATATATATAATTATAGAGTAGGAGAAATGACGAGACCATGGTCGAGAGTTCCACGAATATAGCGCATGGTACGCTTCAGAGCAGCCATATGCGGTTCCCTTAGATCGTGCATAAATAAACAAACTTGGTACCATGCTGGTATCGTTATGGAATAATATATAGTTTTCTTGATTATTTCTTGCAACTTCTACGTAGAAATTCTAACGATGCAAAGAGATCGTATCACACCTTCGAGAAGCGAACGGAGTTGTATACTCCATGTGAGATAATTGGTGGAAGTGAGTTTTGTAATATTCGAGAGATTGATAGTAATTAACAAGAGATTTTGTGGGTCCGGATTGATTTGAGGGGTGGTGGCTGCAGTAATGGAGGAAGAATTCTTAGCAATAGACATTGAAGATAATTGCAATTGCTTGATTTTTTGGTAACGAAGCAACCCGCAACCAATCATATAGGTGCACTTTGCAAAGAAGGTGTTTATCGTCCTCACTTTTTTCCATCAAAATTTCTCAAAGAACTCGTAATTCGTAACGCCGTTACGCATCACGGGATAGTTAATAACGTAACATATACTATTCTTACAATTCCACATAAATTAACACTGATTATAAGTCACGGTCCACCATCAAAATACATCATGTGCACCATCAAAATACAACATGTGATCAAATAAGATTTGAAAAAGAAAAAAAGGGCTTTAGAAAACTTTAAAAAAATCCTCAAGGTAGCAAATATATATTTGTGTTTTTTTTTTCGTTTTCTTCTTAGGGTTCTTAATCATGACTATTAATTAGTCTTTGTAAGAGCTAGTGAAGAATGAATAGAAGATATTCCTGCTGCAATTCCTCCGATGAGAAGAAACGCTGACGGAATATATGCTATCGTCAGAAAGTCCTGCACTTTCGAATCATTTCCGTTACTATCCAATTTCTTCAGATCCATCGTCAACCCAAATGCTGCTCCGGCTCCCGTTGCTAGCAGAAACACAACTATCTAAAAAAAACGTAGCGCTCGATCGTTAGTTAGTTATGTTTTATTATATTGTTATTAATTAGCACTAGTAGAAAAATGGTTTTTTACTACGACCATTAACCATAGCAAAAGGTATAAATTCGTAGTAAAAAGGCTTTTGCTATGCATTTGCTACGAATTTTCCCCGTAGCATATACAGGCGTGACAAAAACTTTGCTACGGTAAAGGGCCGTACCAAATACTTTTTTTGCTACGGTAAATCCTAGTATTTACTACGACTTCAAAATTGATCCGTAGTAAAAAGTACCTTTTATTACGGTTTTTTTACCGTAGCAAAAAAAATCGTAGTAAAAATCAAATTTTCTACTAGTAGTGTAGTCGTTAAATTGAGATATACTTACCTTGTCTGCGTAGAAGTTAAACTTGAGGTAGCCAAAGCTACTTATGAGGTGTGTCTTTTGCTTCATGTAGTATATCGCCGATGGTAGTTGCAGTAAAGTATACACAATCCCAAATATTGTCACATAAAATGTGTACCTGAAAATCGAAAATACATATGAATATTGATTAGGGGTGGAAGTCGGACAAATCAGATCGGAATCAACATGCATTTTTTTTCGAAAGTGGAAAACTAATTCCTATTCCATTAAAAAATAATCAAAAATCGGAAATCTATCCCGATGTTCCAGTCACAAGGGTAAAAGAATCATGAGAGAAGGAACACAAAATTGGACACATGTAATGTATGGTTTCAATTCAAATAATTTGTAATTTTGGGAGAGACGAAGAACCCTAATTTTTCAATTATAATGTGTAATACGCGGGTTATATGAATGAGAATTTTGGTTGGGTATGACAGAAGTAGTATATATACCCTGAAATGACGCTAATCCCGTTTGAGTGGATGGAGTTTTGTCAATTCTTGTAAAAATACGTTGGAAGTTTGACTTTGGGCCAAAATGCAACAAAAATATATTTTGCAAGGCGGAATATCTCTTTTTATAATTTCTAGGGGGGAAAGTTCGAATTTTTAAATTTTCTCGGGGGTGAAGTGCAATTTGTCCTAAATTTAAAATACATAATATTGATATTATAAGTCAATATTTGGACAAAAAAAATATTTTCGCAGATTAAAATCGGAATCTCATATCTATATATTCCAATTACGATCGAAAAAAATTTGGAATTAAGAACGAAAAATATTGTTCAAAAATGAGAAAATTTGTAATTGAAATTGGCGGAAATTGGTTCCGATTTCCACCCATAGTACTGATTAGAGAGAGAGAGAGAGAGAGAGAGAGAGAGTTACTTGTAAGAGTGGAAAGTCTTGTAACTAAGGAAAGTAACATCATCAAAGCTGACAGTGTTAGTCTTGAGAACAGCAGCAGAAACTATGAGAGAAACCAAGGTCACTACTCTTGCTGTCAATGATGTTTTCGGAAACTTTGTACCATATTTATCAGATCCAACATCATCGTACTGAGAATTAATATGAGACATTTTCTGATTAATTAGTACGTAACTATATAATCTTAAACTTTACAAACAAATAGTACTATTTGCTTCTCTCTACATATAGATAATCCAAACCTATGTATTGTAGATACATATATAGGAAGCTAGAGACAATAGTTATGGAATGATTAATTAACGTTTCTTGGACAGCTATTTATTTATTTATTTGCATAAAATACTACACTACACATTGTCCATCCATTAAAGTACAAAGAGTAAAACAAATTATATGATGATTTTCCAGCCTGATAGAGTAAATGACAAATTTGTTCTGCTCTAATTTTTCTACCCGCGCTTCCTAATTTGTCGTCAAGCTTTATTTATCATACTCGTTCTGTTCTATAATAACTTTCTTTTTTAAAAAATATTTTGTTCTATATTATCTGTCGCTTTAGATTTCAAATATTGCATTAACTCTCTCTCTATATTATAACATCATTAAATGATCAAAGTTATTTTAGTTTTTCTAATGCGTTTTTTCAAAAATCAAGACACATATTTTGAGATTCTTAATATTTGTGCAAAGCTAAAAACGACGGTAAAAACATCAAACAAGCTTATTTGTTTGGAGAAAAATAGTTTAAACAACAAACTACAGTTAGAGTACTTTTATATAATTAAAATGGAAACTCAAAATAGTCCGCAGAAAAAATAAAAAAAATTATGATCAGCCGTCTTGGCGATTATATATAAACTAGGAAAGTCAATTTCTGGCAAATGCGTACAATCTTATGCACGAAAAGGAATTATTTATCATTTATTAGTGATATCGACGTAATCATGGATGGCCTAATTTATTTTAGAGTTTTTAGCACTAACACCCCTTGTGTGATCTCTAATTGTCATAAACGTTTTTGTATTAAAAAATTAGCAGAGACCCCCTATAAAATTTAGTCAAAACCAATAAGGTGCCTGCAAGTTGATCGTACGATACGCCCGCCACAAATGCGATTGTGATTTGATTTTTTGACTTGAAAATACTGGAATACCTTTTAAATTAGAAATTTCGTAAATAATCCCCAAAATAAAATTTTCTACATTTTCGATTTAGTTCCTTCCATTTTCAAAAAGGCCCTCTTCTTCCTTAAGTAAGGACTAATTTGATTTTTTTCTAGAAATACACTGAACATAGCTGAGCCGCGACTCTCCTTCCGGCGAGCACCCTCTCCGAGCTCACCTCCCTCCATACCCTCAGCCTCCGCTTCAAGCCTTCAATCATATATCCCCTTCCGCCCCACCACTGCAACATTTTCTCAGACAAAATTCGGTTTTGGTTTGGAGCTTTTCCGCCCATATTTTGGAGCTTTTTCATCGCACCAAATTTAGGGGTTTGGTGGTCGGGGAGATGCGGGGGCTGAAACAAATAATTTTGGAGCAAGGGGAAGTATGTTTTGCAAAACACAACACATGGGGGTTATTGCTAATATTTTTAACATAGGACTTTTTCGGCAATTAAAAAAATCCCTCACACACCTTTCGTCGTAAAATGTTAAACTTGCAATTTAATTTCAAGAAATCACAAAAGAGATGGATGGAACAAAGTTTCCTTGATATTGGAAACTGAGTATGCTTGGAGCATCAATAATTATCTGGGTTCCTTTGTGTCCAACACAATAGCAAACGTGCAAGCGTTCGAGACTTGGAAATTTACACGACGACAAGTAGCACAACGACGATATCACACCGCACAGAGATAAATCTCCGTGGAACCTAAGATTACCGTGACCAATTTCGACGGTTTCAAGAGACGGGGATACATTTCGATGCTACAACGCTCCTTGGTGAAGTTACACATAGTGCACCTATATACTTAGCTGCGGGTTACTTCGTTAAAAAATAAAATAAAATAAAATAAAATTGTTTTAACCTTACACATCCCTCGAGACACACAGTTTCAATTAGAATATTGATTTCCTTCTTTTGCGGTTGGCGGATTCCATCTTGATATTCTAAGTTGAGTTAATTGCAAAAAACACCTGAGCGAAAAACTTAATTGGCAATTAGGTCCTCCTGTTACAAAAATATGTGACAAATAATACCCTTGTGTAAAATTTTATGTAGCTCACTGCACCGTTGTGATTTTAGGCACTGGCATAAGGTGAAACAACAAAAATGCTTGGGGGTTTTTTTTAGCAACTAGTACAGAATACCAAATTTTATAAGCCGAAAAAGAATAAAAAAAAAAGGTCGAAAATACCCATGCACGTGTGTATAAGATTTTCCACGTCGACGTGCACTTTAATACAAGAAATCGAGTGTGAAACCAACAAAAATAAAGAGAGCCTACCCAGTACCCACTGTGCTGCTAAAAGCGATATTTCATAACTCGTCCTAACTCAATAGATAGATAAAACGAAAAACGAAAAAAGCAAAAAAAGAAAGACTAAAAATAATGCGAAAGTGATTCGTCTATAATTCCAACTTATGAATATTGGAACTGGACTCCGAAGCTCCACTTCATCTCGACAGAATGCAGATTCCAGGGGCGATTCTAACGACGTTGTCCTATCAAGAGGAGTTTCGATCCTTATCCCCACTTTCTCGGTTTCTTTCAAGGATCTCACTAAATGTAATTCTCTCCATTTCAATACGAAGCGAAGATCATTAAATTCGGTTTCTCGAAAGTTTGGAAAATCTGATGGAGTTATCGGATGCCATCCTTTTCGATTCTTCTCCATAATTTCGATGATCACTTCCTCCAAGTCTCGCAACCACAACCGTCTTAATTGATCATCGTCTTTGTCTCCACTTTCTCTCTCCGATAGAATCTTCCACACACACTCAATGTGATCCATCTTCCCTCGGAAGAACAATGCATCGATGATTCTTGGACGACAAATACTAAACGCACCATTTAAAAGAGATGAAAAGTAAAATAAATGACAATCCAAGCACAATCGCTCCACCACAACTTGTTTATTACAACCGTTAATGCCTTGTAACAAATTAACGTTTTCTCGAATTACGTCGCCATCGTTCATGGAATATTGATAAATACTCAGAGAAATTACGAATTGGCTTAACGACTTGAGCAATTCATTTAGCTTGAAGAACCACGTAGTCGCATCATCCGAATGCATATACCTCAAGCATATGTTCGAATACCGCCTTCCGGGCGTAGTTGTTGCAAACGAGATAGATGGGATAAAGTCTCCCCAGTAATAAAACTTACGTATCCTCGGTGCGTCGATAAAAATCCGCGATTCTTTCAGTCCGTCGCAACAGTCAATGTCCAACAACTGGAGGCTTGGGAATTTACACCACGATAAGTGGTCCGACGATGTTGTCACACGGCGCAGATATAAATATTCTAGGTTACGAAAATCCGCTCCTTTGTGGAACTTGAGATCACCGTTATTAATATAGATGGTTTGAATAGACGACGACGGGGGATTTATTTCGATGCTGCAACGTTCGTCTTCTGTGAAGGGCGTCTGATAAAAAGAAAATTCCTTGAGGTTACGAAGACAATTATTAACCTTAATGTTTTGTAACCCCTTGCACCATTTGAGAGACGCAGTTTCGACGAGAGGACAACTCGAGATTATCCGCTGAAAATCCTTGTCGCTAATGTAGACGTTTTGGAGATGAAGTTCTTTCAGATGCTTAGAGAGTATTGCTCTTTCGAAAGACTTTTGGTCCGACGTGAATTTTTCGACGTGCAAATCTTGGAGTGATTCGGCTACTTCAAAGACGACAGAGGGGAGATGGAAAAATCCCGAATCATGTTCCGATTCCGAACGAATAGAAAGACAAATTTTCTTCGTACCCATATTAGTGAGTGCTCGGATCCAATTTTCGAGAAGGAAAACCGATTCGCGATCGGATTCATCTAACGATATGCAAAGACCAAACTCCTCTACGCACATCCTTTGATCGGAGTACAGCTGTAAATTCTTGTCCACAAGGGTTACGAAATCTTGTTTGCTACCTTTGAAGGTTGCGTCTGAAAAATCGAGATTGGGGCGAGTACACCAAATATTACGCCATGATTTCGAAAAGACAGATGTTCGGACAGCATCTTCTTGGGAGAGGAAATACAATATTTGCTGTAAGATCTCTTGTGGCAACTCGGATATTCTGTCCATGGATTTGGAATCTAATAAACCCTAAATTAATTTTCGTCAATTAATAAAAGATGGGTTCAACTTACATATATCACGATTAGTTTCAAGTACTTACAACTCTATGAGAGCTAGAATTACAATATTGATTTCCTTCCTTGCGGCTTGTAGTATATTTATAAGAGCTAATTGCAAATACCACCCCTGTGTTATCTCTAATTGTTAAATACTCTCTGTGAAAAAAAAACTCACCAACACCCCCTTGTGTTATCAAAGTCAGAGCATCGAGACCCCTAGAGGCAAATCGTGTCACTCACTCGCGCATTGTGCGATTTTTAAAAGTATTTTTAGGGTGAAATGTCATAAATACCCTTTTATAAAATAAAAAATAACCTTGTTGGTTAAATTATGAATAACCTAAATTTATAGGACCAAATTGTAATTTTCAGAATTCAAAATAATAATGTGGCAAATATTATATGTCATTAAAAAAAAAATAATAAAAGAAAAGAAAAAAAAAATCATTGTCTTCTTCCCGATCCCCAACCCCAAAACCCCAACCCCAACCCCAAGTTCAACACCATCACCTCCTCTTCTGCAATCCACATATCAGACCCGAATCAGCACAACCCGCGACTAATCATAGCCCCAATTACAACAACGGCCTATCTACAACATCTCCAAACGATTTCTCTCGACGGCGATGAGTTTGGCGGTCAAAAAATTGCATCTTTTTGTTCTTTTCTCTCTCTTGCTCGCCTTATCGCCGCCACCGCTGTCAAAATTGGAGATTGTGGTAAGGTTTGAGGCACGCGTAAAGTTTATTGGTGGAAACTAAAATTTCAAAGACGATGTGGGTGGCGGATTTGGAGAAGATGGTGGTGGTGGTGGAGGGGTGCGATGGTGGTGAGCAGCGGCGAAGCAGAAGCGGCGGCCGAATGGACAAATGGTTGATGAGTGATGTTGCCTGTGAGCTGGGTGGGAGGGCGGGATCTGCTGTGGCCTGTGAGTTGGGTGGGAGGGCGGGGATTCCGGAGAAGAAGCTCTTTCCTTTTTCTTTTTTTTTTTCTTTTCTTTTCTTTATTTAATATAGAATGTAGAAAAATAAATAAAAAACGTATAAAAACTTTTAATGTTACAATATATATTTTATTCTGGTTTAAATATATTTTTTTATTTTTAATATTTACAAAATAAAAAAAATATATAATATCTATAAAATTATAATATGCTTTATTAATTGCTGAAAACCCCATAGGGTATTTTTGTAACTTTATCTTCAGTCAAAGTCTAAAATCACAAAGGGTGCAGTGTGCTTTGAAAATGATAACACAAGGGGCTGTTGGTGAGCTTTTTCTTCATAGGGAGGTATTTGACAATTAGAGATAACACAGTGGTGTGATATTTGCAATTAGCTCATATTTATAAACTTCCTTCTTTTAGGATTCTTATTATTTAAAGTAGATCCCATATTTAGAGTATAATTACTATTTTGGTACTTATATTATACATCTCTTTCGATTTTGGTCCTTCAATTTTTCTTGGTATAAAATTGGTCTTCAAATAACTAGTTTTTTTTATAATTTTCCTCAACCGTCTCATTTTTGTGTTAACTTGGGCAGGATAAACGAGCTAATAGCACAGACCTCCCCTGTGTTTTCTCTATTGCCAAAAAATGCTATCTATTAAAAACAATTAGCAAGAAGTTCCCTATGTTGTGTTTTTCAAAGCACACCAACCCTTATTTTGAAATTTATTATTGACTTACGTGAATCGACCAAATTACCCTTATAAAAGAAATACTAAAAAAGAGAAAAAAGGGAAATAAAAAAACACTAAGCATTTGCAGCAAAACCCAAAGTCTGAAAGTCTCGCCGCACTTCGGTGTTCATGCATAACATCTCGCCGCAATCAAAGTGGTGCCGTCTGGTTGGTCCGGAAAACGTCTGCCTTGTTCGAACCTATTTCGAGCCATACGACCACCCTTATATTTCACCGGAGTCGAAGTTGTACGGCTCGATTTGGCGGAAAAATGTATGCCCTCGTTAAATCTACATTGAACTAGCCCCTATAGCCAAAATTTTCGCAAATTAAAACTGGATACGAAATCGGAATCTCCCCATATCTATATATTCCAATTACGATCTAAAAAAAAACATCAAAAAAATTAATTTGGAATTCAGAACGAAAAATATTGTTGAAAAATGAGAAAATTTGGAATCGAAATTGGTGGAAATCGATTTCCTCCCCTAATACTGATCGTGTGAGTGTGTGTGAGAGAGAGAGATAGAGAAAGAGAGAGAGAGAGAGAGAGAGACTTGTAAGAATAGTAAGTCTTGTAACTAATGATCTGTCACTTTAGATTTCAGATATTGCACTAAATGCATTTTTTACTGTTTTAACTTTATTAATTCAACTTTAAGTATTAACTCTCTCTCTTTTATCATATCATTAAATGATCAAAATTATTTTAGTCTTTCTAATGTGTTTTTCCAAAAATCAAGACACATATTTTGAGATTCTTAATATTTGTGCAAAGCTAAAAACGACGGTAAAAACATCAAACAAGCTTATTTGTTTGGAGAAAAATAGTTTAAACAACAAACTAGAGTTAGAGTACTTTTATATAATTAAAATGGAAACTCAAAATAGTCCGCAGAAAAAATAAAAAAAATTATGATCAGCCGTCTTGGCGATTATATATAAACTAGGAAAGTCAATTTCTGGCAAACACGTACAATCTTATGCACGAAAAGGAATTAAATATCATTTAATAGCGATATCGACGTAATCATGGATGGCCTAATTTATTTAAGAGCTTTTAGCACTAACAACCCCTGTGTAATCTTTAATTGGGGATAATTATACTTTTCGTCCCTATACTTTACCACTTATTCGTTTTTCGTCCTTAAACAAGTTGGAGTGACATTATTCATCCCTAAACATGCCATTTTTCTGCTATTTTCGTCCCTCCGTCAATTTGGCTGGTTAGTTTGGACGGAAAATAACATGTGCTTCGCACATGATACGTAAGAGTCAACCCTTCTCTTCAATTTCAGATTGCATCTTCTTTAGATCATAAGCCTTCTTTTCCAAATGGCCAATTTCTTCAATACCACACCTCTTTGGACTCGTAAATAGCCTCAATAATCCCCAAAAGACAATTTTTTCCATCATACAAAAATCTGATGCAACGCAATTTATATTTTGAATGATGTTTTTTCTTCGAAGAGAAGATGTTAATTAATAAATTTGGATTTTTTGAATGGAATTTATAATATGTTAAGCTACTCAACAAGAAATCTTTGTTTTGTTACATATTGAGGATTTGCACGATTTGCAATTTTGTAATCTTTAATTTAGATTGCCTAACCTTATTAGTCATTATCTCCATATTGGACGAAAACCCAATTGACGTTAACTACTCATTTAAACAAAAAAAAATGTCATGGCCGGTGTAGGAAATATTAATCCTATATTATTTAAACCTGTTTTTGATTGATGCAATCTTCAATCGTGTCTAATAATATTGAATAGAAAAAAAATATTAAATCTAGTTGCATGTCTTCTATATTCATTAATTCTAAAGTGTGTGTATGCACACAAATTGCAAAAGGTTATTTCAATGTCAAAATAAATATTATTCATACAACAATTGTATCCTTTACATTCAATTCTGCAGTTTTCCTCTTGAATAGGTGGGAATGAGTCTCTTGCATGGTGGTGGCTCGTTTGCAAAGTTGAAATGGAATGTGCATGGTGGCTCGTTCCCTCTAGCAAAGTTTAAATACGAGTCTTGTTTGGTGCCAATGCATGGGTAATTTGAGTTAATATGAGTTGGTTTCACGAAGCATATCAACAGCAGCATACATGTGAGTGGCCACGTGGATTAATCGTCCATGTCAGCAGCATATATTAAGATTTTCAGGTTCACGTCAGATTTACATCCAAAGTAACAGCAATAATTAACGGCAGGACGGAAACTGCTAAAAAATGGCATGTTTAGGGACGAATAATGTCACTCCAACTTTTTTAGGGACGAAAAACGAATAAGTGGTAAAGTATAAGGATGAAAAATGTAATTATCCCTCTTTAATTGTCATAAAAAGAAAAATTAGCAGAGACCCCCCTATAAAAGTTAGTTAAAGCCAACAAAGTTCCTGCAAGTTGATCATGCGATACGCTCGCCACAAATGCGATTAGGGTATGGTTTTTTGACTCGAAAAATACTAGAATACCTTTTAAATTAGAAATTTGGTAAATAATCCCCAAAATAAAATTTTCAATTAAGTCCCTTCCTTTTTCAAAAAGACCCTCTTCTTCCTTAAGTCAGGGACCAATTTGATTTTTTGCTAGAAATACACTGAACATAGCTGAGCCGCTATTCTCTTTCTGGAGAACACCCTCTCAGGCCTCACCTACCTCCATATCCTCAGCCTCCGCTTCAAGCCTTCAATCATATCCCCCTTCCGCCCCACCACTCCAACAATTTCTCCGACAAAATTCGTTCGGTTTGGAGCTTTTTCATCGCACCAAATTTAGGGGTTCGGTGGTTGGGGAGATGCAAGGGCTCAACAAAATAATTTTTTGGAGTAAGGGGAAGTGTATACAACACAAGGGGTTATTGCTAAAATTTTTAACACAAGGACTTTTTCGGCATTAAAAAAAGTCACTCACACACCTTTCGTCGTAAAAAGATAAACTTGCAATTTAATTTCAAGAAATCACAAAAGAGATGGATGGGACAAAGTCTCATTGATATTGGAAACTGAGTATGCTTGGAGCATCAATAATTATATGGGTTCCTTTGTGTCCACAATAGGAAATGATGGAGCTAGAGTCAGATCACCTTAGATAGTTGAAGTAAGATGAGCTGGAAAAGCAGAGTGGATCACTGGCTCACGAGCTTGATGACCTTGAGATACCTGCGATCATAGAACACGTAAACTAGGTCGAGGTTTGATCCGGCGGAAACCCCTCCGACGCTCAAGTCAGACGTGCGGATAGTAGAAATAGTCCAGAGGATACAGTGGGTAGTATTACTCAGATAATAGGACGTACCTTAAGGAATGAGTTCAAACCTTTATTTATAGCTTAGTTGAGATTGTTGGGCCCAAATCTTAATTGAAGGTGATTAGGTCTAGGTGATAGTGGTCTTAAATATTGGGTTCGTGGCTCATTAGGTAAAGAAATTGTAGGCCCATTGGGTTGGCCCAATTAGACATATCAGGAAACATGCAAGCGTTCGAGAGTTGGAAATTTAGACGACGACAAGTGAGAGTTTCAATTGTAATGAGGGTTGGTTCCTTGTGGGCACCAAATCCGAGTCTGCTACCTAACGGGCCGTTGAGTTACCATAATTTACATTCCTCCATCAAATACTTGTCGGACCAGGGGATGGAGCCCTGGGGTGAGCGATTTCGCCTTTTGGTGCAAGTTTCACTTAGAATATTGATTTCCTTCTTTTGCGGTTGGCATATCCCATCTTGATATTCTTAAGTTGAGTTAATTGCAAAACACACCCGTGTGATAAACTTAATTAGCAATTAGGTCCCTGTTACAAAAAAATGTGACAAATAATACCCTTGTGTAAAATTTTATGTAGGTCACTGCACCGTTGTGATTTTAGGCATGACATAAGGTAAAACAACAAAAAATATACTTAGGGATTTTTTTTAGCAACTAGTAAAGTATATATGATTTCAATTATTATGTATTTCTTTATTTTTATTTTTTTTAAAAGAACTCTGCAATTAATTAATTGGTTATACCAAATTTTATAAGGCGAGTAGATTACACTTTTGGTCATTATACTATACATCAAATATTAAGTCCCAAAGAGGCTTAACTGTTGTAACATGACATGCAATTTGCAGGATTACAACATTTGAATAAATCGACAAAAAAGAAAAACAACGCCGAAAATATCCATGCTCGTGTACAAGATTTTCCACGTCGACGTGCCTTTAATATTCAAGAAATCGAGTGTGAAACCAACAAAAATAAAGAGATCCTACCCGCTACCCACTGTGCTGCTAAAAAATATTCCAGACCTCGCCCTAACTCAATAGATAGATAAAACCAAAAACGAAAAACGGAAAACAAAAAACGAAAAAAGCAAAAAAAAAAAAAAGAAGACTATACAGAGTGCAAAAGTGATTCGTCTACAATTCCAACTTATGAATGCGGATTCCATGGCCGATTCTAATGACGTTGTGCTATCAAGAGGAGTTTCGATCCTTATCTCCACCAAATCTTCCACTTTCTCGGTTTCCATCAAGGATCTCACTAAACGTAATTCTCTCCATTTCAATACGAAGCGAATATCATTAAATTTGGTTTCTTGATAGTTTGGCAAATCTGACGGAGTTATCGGATGCCATCCTTCTCGATTCTTGTCCTCAACTTCGATGCTCACTTCCTCCAAATCTTGCAACCACGACCGTCTTAATTGATCATCGTCTCTGTCTCCACTTTCTCTCTCCGATAGAATCTTCCACACACACTCAATGTGATCCATCTTCCCTCGGAAGAACAACGCGTCGATGATTCTTGGACGACAAATACTAAACGCACCATTTAAAAGTGTTAGAGAATATTATATTATAGAACTCTTGTAATATTAGGATTCTAGTATGATTGAGTTACCTAGATTAGTTAGTATTTAGTTACCTAGTCAAACTCTATTACCTTGCAATATTTCTCTATATATATTCCATGTAATCAACCCATAACACAATGGGGGTTTCTATTCTTTTACTTATTACTAGAAAGGTGGACGTGCGTTGCACGTCTCGTATTAATTTATTTGTTTTCACAATATTGTCTATGATATATGTGATCAATATGTATATCTATACTATCTATAAAATGATTTATAAATATGACAATTAATTGGGGAAGGAGGGAGTATATGTTAGCATTTCGTTAATGATTCCACCATTTAAAAACAAATTAGGGCAGTAATCGATTAATCTTATTAACATAAAATACTTGGACAAATTACGAGAAAACCCCAGGGATAAGGTCTGATTAAGAAAATCCCCTCATGTTTGCATAATAACGAAAATCGCTCTCTAACCAGTATTTGTCCGTTTTAATTCACAAAGATGTGTTTTGTTCATTTTACCCTTCGGTTATTTAGAAAAAGGTAAATTACGATAACTCCCTTGAAGTAAGGTCTAACTACGTAAAACCCCCCATGTTTGCGCAGTGTTGAAAATTTCCCCGAGGTAAGTTGTCGTCTTAAAAATTTTCCCTATTGTGTTACGTTTCACGAAAAAAATAATATATTCACAATTACTCTAATATCTCTTGGAAGAAAGGGGGTCAATTGCGTTTTACACCCTAAAATAACATGGATTGGCACTTTGCACACTTAAAAATTGAAATTGGCCAATTGCACCATCAAATTGCATATCACATGGCAAAATACACCCTACACCTATCTCTTGTGATATTTTAATCAAAATGTCAATATATCACGATATTTTAGCATACAAATATATTCTTTCTTGGTGGTTTTTTTTTTTGGTACTTTATATTTTTAAATTTTTATTTTGTTATATTATAAATGAAACACAAAGGAAGAAATAATGATTTATTTTTGTTAGTTACGTTTTTCGTATCAAAATTGAAATTATATATGAACTAAAAAAATTAACTTTTTTATACAATGATATTTCTTTAAAGTAATTCAAAAGGTTGTGATTTATGCTCCAAAAAACATCTACATTGTTAACAATTCTTCTTACATATTTCATGTGATTTATTCTATTTTTTAAATCTAAATAATTGATTAGTTTTCTAGTTATATTCTAACCTCACATTTTATGTTGTTTTAATATTGTTTGTATGAAATAAGCTTTTGTTTGTCCTAAGTTGAATTCTCATAATTTTTGTTAAAAATAATGAAACTCTTAATTATTAAATATCATGATATATTCATATTTTGGCTAAAATCTCATAATAAACAATTGTAAGGTGCATTTTGTCATGATATATTTAATTTGAAGGTGTATTTTGCCAATTCCAAAATCTAAGATTGCAAAACGCCAACCCTTATCGTTTTTGGAGTGCAAAATGCAATTCACCCGAAGAAAGAAGTAAAACAGAAATCTTAATTCTATTTCCTTATTCAAGCTTTAAACCCGCCGTCACCACGAATTTTTCATTTTTGGCTCTTAAGCCACCAAACTATCCATACACTCAACCATCGTCGAAGAATGCGACGGACACACTCCCCTCATAGGCAGAGTCCACCGCGCACAAGCCTTACATCTCGTCTAGCGAATAGCGCCACCAACCTTTGAGAAAGATGATTTTCAAAACCGGCGAATTATTCGAGATGCTTGTACAAGTTCTCTCCTTCACTGGTTTGTTTAAAATTAAAATAATATTAAAATTTTAATTAATATAATGAAAATATTTGTAGTAGAAAATAAGAAATACGAGAATATTTACAAAATATTTAAAATCAATTTTATTGAATAAAAAGTTAAAAAAATGGAAACAAAAAAATTACAAAACAAATAAATTTTTAGTTCTTTTTTTATATACACTCTCTCTCTCTCTCTCTCTCTCTCTCTCTCTCTCTCTCTCTCTATATATATATATATATATATATATATATATATATATTGAAATATTACAAGATATTTTTATTCTTATATGCATTTTCCGTTTTTAATAATTGTAAAACGAAGAAGTACATAATAATTTTAAAATTATAAATAACAACATTTTTTTAAATACATTACAATTTACCCCTAAGTAATTAATATGCTTACGATTACATTATATATATGAATAGCAATCACACATGTTCAAGGGCAAAAATTGCATTTTCAGAGGAACATTCAATAGAATAAAAAAAATTCCGCCAAAAGTAATCCTGTAGGAGGTCTACGCAAGACAACAACATACCTTAGGGGGATTTTCGTAATTTCATAAATAGGAGGGCAATTTTCATAATTATACCTTATTTCAGGGGGTTTTTCGTAATTTTCCCTAAAATACTCTTATATTTCATATAACATATTATATATAACATTTTTTTTTTTTTGTTAAAATCAATCCTATTACATCTTGTAGATCAAATATTTTTCCAAATTATACACATATACACACAATATCCATCATTAACATCGATATATAATTAAATTAAATGCACATTGTAAATGTCTTTACATTTTCATGGATTGTAATGCCTATACATATTCTGTCATATTCTTTTTTTAATTAAATTTTTAACTTAGACTTCACGTTTATAAGATTATTCTTTTTATAAGAATACAACTTTTTGAATCATAAGTGAAATGCTTCAATGAAATTAAATTATGGTTCACTGATATGGTGAGAACTTATCCTCTGGCCAAAGTAATTGTAAATGATTAAATATTCTAAATAAAATGTACATTTTTTCATCTTTTAATTATTCTTCGAAGTGTTTTCTCAACGAAAGTTTCTTTGAAGTTATTGGGAAGTCCAATAAAAATTTCAACCAAAATAAGAACAAAAAACCTATCATTTCTAAGAAATCCAATATTACGAAGTACAGTAGAACAAAATCACTTCGTAAAACTAAAAAATCATTCAACTTAAATAAGAAGAAAAAAAGAATCAAAATTTCTAGGAAATTCGATATTATGAAACACTCTAAAACAAAATAACTTCTTAAACCTGAAAATTCCGACATGTAGCTCTTGATGCACATCTTGTAGAGAAGTTGCCGGTTTATTTCAATGCTAAATTTTTCTTTGTGATGGATGCCAGTTTTTTTTAATCTACAACAAAAAATTGAAAAACAAATGAATTGTAAATTTAATTACTAACTATTGAAAAAAGCACTTATAGAACAAATATGAATATTAGTTCACCGAAATGTGAAAGTGGAGAATTGCACTTTTTTCCACTCCACATATGATGTGTTTTATAGTAGGAAACCAGCATTTAAAGAGTATATTTTATTATTTATTCTCCCAACTCTTCAAATTCTTTTGCTCATTCCCCTGTATAAGTGGAATCGGTTACTCACGACATTGATCATGCACCCATTCATTTGTGGATGCACTACGCGCAGATGTATCAATTTATTATTTTTATGTTACTAAATTTTTTTACTAACTTAATTACCTAGGGGCATTTTTGGACATCCAAAAAATGGAAGAAACCCCAATCATATTCATCCTTTTATAGATAGTATAGATTATTTCTCTCTTTCTTCTATTCTATTCTTCCTATATGGTATCAGAGCTCCAGGTTTAGGTTTTTTAACCTAGCCGCCTTTCTTCTCCATGGCGGTGAAAACCTAGCCGCCTTTCTTCTCCATGGCGGTGACCACCCAATTTTCTCCCTCCCCCGGTGGTGGTACTCTAATATTTTTCTTTATTTTTTTTCTTTTCTATCTATCTTTTTATGAACACCACCCGAATTTTCTCCCTCCCCCGGTGGTGCTTCTCTATCTTTTTCTTTCTTCTTCTTCTTCTTCTTCTTCTTCTTCTCCATGGCCTAAAACCTAGCCGCCGCTTCTCTTCTTCTCAATGGCCGGCGACCACCAAACCGAATTTTCTCCCTCTCTCGGTGGTGTATCTTCTCTTCTTTTTCTTCTTCTTCTTCTTATCCATGGCCTAAAACCTAGCCGCTGCCTCTCTTCTTCTCCATGGCCGGCGACCCCTCTCTCATCTCTTCTCTCTATCTCGATTAAAAAAAAAAAAAAAAAAAAAAAAAAAAAAAAAAAAAAAAAAAAATTCTTATTTTTCTCTCACCCGTTATTATTATTATTTTTTTTTATCAATTGGACAGATATTTCCACAGAGGAATTCTCTAGCGATGTGTTTCGCGGTTTCTGTCCAGTCTTCACGTTTGAAGTTTCCAGTCTCCACGTTTGAAATTTATTCGTTTTGAAGTTTATTCGTTCCGACTGCGGGAGCGTGCTAGCAAGTGATTGTCCAGTCTTCACGTTCGTCACGTTTCGACTGCGGGGGCGTGTTAGAGAATATTATATTATAGAACTCTTGTAATATTAGGATTCTAGTATGATTGAGTTACCTAGATTAGTTAGTATTTAGTTACCTAGTCAAACTCTATTACCTTGCAATATTTCTCTATATATATTCCATGTAATCAACCCATAACACAATGGGGGTTTCTATTCTTTTACTTATTATTATTTCTCTCTTTCTTCTATTCTATTCTTCCTATAAAAAGAGATGAAAAGGAAAATAACTGACAATCCAAGCACAAGCTCTCCACCGCAACTGGTTTATTACAACCGTTAATGCCTTGCAACAAATTAACGTTTTCTCGAATTACGTCCCCATCGTTCATGGAATATTGATAAATACTCAGACAAATTACGAATTGGCTTAACGACTTGAGCAATTCATTTAGCTTGAAGAACCACGCAGACGCATCGTCTGGAGGCATATACGTCACGCGTATGTTAGAATACCGCCTTCCGGGCGTAGTTGTTGCAAAAGAGATAGATCGGATAAAGTCTCCCCAATAATTAAAATAGCGTATCCTCGGTGCGTCGATAAATATCCGCGATTCATTTAGTCCGTCGCAATTCTGAATGTCCAACAATTCGAGGCTTGGGAATTTACACCACGACAAGTGGTCCCACGATGTTGTCACACGGCGCAGATATAAATATTCGAGATTGCAAAAATCCGCTCCTTCGTGGAACTTGAGATCACCGTTAGTAATACAGATGGTTTGAATAGACGACGACGGGGGATATATTTCGACCCTACAACGTTCGTCTTCTGTGAAGGGCATCTTATAGAAAGAAAATTTCTTGAGATTGCGGAGACTACTATTAACCTTAATGTTTTGTAACCCCTTGCACGATTCGAGAGACGCAGTTTCGATCAACGGACAACTTGAGATTATCTTCTGCAAATCCTTGTCGTTAATGTAGACGTTTTGGAGATGAAGTTCTTTCAGATGCTTAGAGAGTATTGTTCTTTCGAAAGACTTTTGGTCCAACGTGAATTTTTCGACGTGCAAATCTTGGAGTGATTCGGCTACTTCAAAGACTACCGAGGGGAGATGGAAAATTCCCGAACCGTGTTCCGATTCCGAACGAATAGAAAGACAAAACTTCTTCATACCCATATTCGCGAGTGCTCGGATCCAATTTTCGAGACGGAAAACCGATTCGCGATCGGATTCATCTAACGATATGCATAGACCAAACTCCTCTACGCACATCCTTTGATCGGAGTACCGCCGTATATTCTTGTCCACTAGGGATAGAAGTTCTTGTTTGCTACCTTTGAAGGTGGCTTCTGAAAAATCGAGATTGGGACGAGTACACCAAATATTACGCCATGATTTCGACAAGACAGATGTTCGGACAGCATCTTCTTGGGACAGGAAATAAAGTATTCGCTGCAAGATGTCTTTTGGCAACTCGGATATTCTGTCCATGGAGTTGGAACAGAGTCGCTCGATAAAACAGATTTTTTTTATTTGTTTTTAATAGGGGCGTTCAATATATATAGTTTCATCAATGTAAGAAGAAGGTGTTGATGATGGGTTGAAGTTAGTATACTCCGATTAGTTTCAATTACTTACAACTCTATAAAAGAGGAGAGACGTGAACAAATAGATTTCTTATGAATTTATGCCTTCCCCTGCTACATCTAAAAACATTAATTTAAGGGAAATAGCATTTAATTTTCGTGTGGTTACAAACTTTTGCAGATGACCCGCTTGTGCTTATAATATCGGTACATTACTCCCTCGTGGTTTTTCGGTCAAACTTAACCGTCTGTGTCAGATGTCAAAATAATGCTTTTGCAGATAACTAACTCCCTTGTTCCCTCAAGTTTCAAAAATTCAATACTTTTAGTCATTTCCGTCATTTTTCCATTAGTATTAACGCAATCGCGTGTGTACTTCATTGCCTTAACTGATAGACTAACCGTAAATTGACAGAAATAACCAAAATTGTTAAATTATTAAAACAGGAGGGACTAAATGTGTGTTTTGTAAACATGGGAACCAAATATGAAATATGTGCAAACTTGAGGACGAAAACTATATTTTTCCAACGCAACTAGTAACTTCACAACCATTAATGTCTTGTACCAGATGCTTGTTTTCTTGAACTATGTCTTCATCATTCAAAGAACCACGAGAAGCGTCATTTGAAGGCAGATATTTTAGGTAGATATACGAACTCCACCATCCGGAAGTTGTTGTCGCAAAAGAGATGGATGGGACAAAGTCTCCATTAAGCGTTTGAGGCTTGGGAATTTACACGAAGACAAGTGGCCCCATGATGATTCTGCAACACACAGATATAATACGCTAATTGCTAAGTTATGAGTTACCTGCTTATCAAAAATGAAAAAAGGAATTACTCTTATGAAATAAGATTGGGAAGAATACAGTTTCTATTTCTCAACTTTGCACGAATTTCATATTTGGTCTCTCAGGTCCTCCACGTTTCAAAATATATTTGGTCCTCCACGTTTCAAAATTCAACATTTTTAGTCCATTCAGTCATTTTTTTTTTTTAAAATAACGGAATTATGCGTGTGCTCATTACTTGCTTGAAACATGAGGAACCAAATGTGTTTTTTGTAAACATAAGTGACTAGATGTGAAATCGATGCAAACTTGAGCGATACAAACTGTAATTTTTCCAAATAGGTTTATACTTTCCACAAAATAAAAAACAAAAAAACAGAAACAAACATGTATACGAAAGAGCATCATAATTCATAAAGCATATTCATGAAAACAAATCAAGAAAAGAAGCATACGACCGATATAAACCGTCAAGAAAAGAAGCATACGTTACTTCTTCATGTTAAAAACCCGTCAAGAATGTTTTTCGGGACGGTTTGAAAACCGTTGGTATACTTATAACATTTATTTAATTTTCAGATTTTTCTTCGATCCAGTTATGCAGTTCACTAGTACTAAAACCTCTCCAGAATACCCAATACAAAAACCGAATTGTAATTCTTCCAGCACGTATTCTATATTTTAAGGATATATATAAAATCCGTCCCGCAAGGATGGCCTAGCGGTTGCAGCAATTGAAGTGATATATATTTGCTCTTCTATAATCAGTACTCGTAAAATTTACAACTTGGAACAATTGAATTTGAGATAAACTGTAAGACGATTTTATATTGGTATAAACAACTGAAGAACTATTAATATTCGATATCCTAATTTGAGTACCAAACGTCCAAAATCGAAAGTAAAAATATTTATCTGTGAAACATTGGGGTATTTGCACTCGGCTCCCCTGTGAAATGTCTAATTGGCAAAAAAACCCCTCGGATAAAAAAATTAACAAATAACCCCCTATGAAAGGAAGTCAATGTCAATAAGGACCCTCCGAGCGAATCGTGTGCTGCACTCGCCGAATATGCGACTGGGGTTCGATTTTTTGACGTAAAAAGACCCAACTACCCTTAAAATTATAAATTTCAAAAATAAGCCCCAAATAAAGTTTTCAATTTTTTCAATTCAGTCCCTTGAATTTTCAGAAAGGCCCTCTTCTTCCTTAAGTCAGGGACTGATTTGCAATTTTCCAAAAATAGAAAGAAAAAAGAAATTAAAAAGAAACACTCGTCCACCCACCCCCAACAGCCACCACCAACCAATCCTGCTCCTCCAGAATCCACCATCTCCGCCGCCTCTGCCTTATGTCAGACATGGACATCTTCAATTCTCTGCGAATTTTGATCAATCATGGCCCAAAAACTTCGAAGAAACCTCTGCTCCCAAGGATGACCGCCACTGAGGCCGCCGCCGCACGAAGATGAAGAAAACTCATTTTCTGGGCCTCCATTTTCTCCGTTCAATCTCACCGACCACGAGCCGCACACCTCCGCCGCGGCATGCCTCAATTGAAAGAAGATCTGAAGATGTAGTGGTGTTGGGGTGATGAGCAGCGGTGGAACGCTCCGACTTGGGATGAATTGAGTTGTGAGTTGGATGGGGGGGGGGGGGGGGGGGGGGGGGGGAGGCGGGGATGGAGGAAAGGGGTGGGGG
This sequence comes from Erythranthe guttata, assembly GCF_056151865.1. Taxonomy (NCBI): domain Eukaryota; kingdom Viridiplantae; phylum Streptophyta; class Magnoliopsida; order Lamiales; family Phrymaceae; genus Erythranthe; species Erythranthe guttata. The sequence goes on along the minus strand of NC_142537.1, from coordinate 3,208,615 downwards.
TTGGAGGAAGACGACGGTGGTTGCAGGGAAGAAGATGAAGACTATTATTATATTTAAGATATGTTTTATTTTGTATTTTTTTAATTATCAACATATGTTTACACTATTTTCTTTTTTCTTTTCCTTTTTTAATTGTTATTATATTTAACACATATTTTATTTATATTTGTTTGTTTAAAATTGAAAATTTATTAAAAATTGTTAGACATTGTTTTTTCTTTTGGCTTTATTTTTTATTAAGGATAATTCTGTCATTTCACTTAAGTCAACGAGCCAGTGCACACAAAGGGGCGGTGGGCTGACTAAAACACAACAGAGGGGGTTATAAGCTAATTTTTTTTTCCAGGGGGGTTTTTTGCTTCCGAGAAATAACACAGGGGGTTCTATGCAATTAACTCGTGAAACATTTCATCCAAATTCTTTAAAGAATAAATGTGACAACTCACAAAATTAGGAAAAAAAAGACAAAAGACTATATATCCTGTAAAACTGAGATTTTTTTCTCTGTAAAAGTGATTTCTCGACTCCCAAACTCCACGCTTCTTTTTTACCGTCTGGCAATGCGGATTTTCTAACAACGTTGTTTCCATTTCAATGCAAAGCGAATTGAAAAATATCTATTTTCTTGATAGTTTGGCAATTCAGACAGAGTTGTCGGGTGATATTCTCTCCCTTTCGTGTCATAAATCTCCATGCGTACTTCCTCCAAATCTTGCAACCATAACTGTCTGAGTTGATCGTCTTGGTCGTCTCCACTTTCTCTCTGCATTAGAATATTCTCCGCACACACCACTTCCTTCTCCCAACTTCTGCGGTAGTACGGACCGATGTTTCTTGGACGACAAACACACAATGCACCATTGAAAAGCGAGGGAATATCACTAAATGAACACCACTGGATTTGAAGTGTCTCGACCACAACAGGTTTATCACAACCTTTGTCTTGTACCAGATTAATGTTCTCTTGAATTATGTGTTCATCATCATCATCACCATAATCATCATAATCATCATAATCATAACCACCATCACCATCACCATCACCACCATCATCATAATCATAATCATAATCACCATCACCATCACCATCACCATCACCATCATAATCATAATCAGCATCAACATCAGCATCAGCATCACCATCACCATTATCATCATCATAATCACCATCACCATCACCATCACCATCACCATCACCGCCACCATCACCATCACCATCCCCATCAACATCACTATCACCATCACCATCACCATCACCATCGTCGTCTTCTTGAATAATCCACAGAAAAATTTGAAATTGGCTTAATGACTTGAGCAGTTTTCTTAGCTTGACCGACCACAAAGAGGGAGCATCACGCAAATGCAGATTTATGTCCGACTTCCACTCGGTCGAAGTCGATGCAAAAGAAATGGATGGGATAAAGTCTCCTTGATAGCTAAAATCAACCATGTTCGGGGCATCCATAAATAGCTTGATTCCTCTCAGTCCTTCGCAATAGACAATACTCAAGTATTCGAGACTCGGGAATTTGCACGACGACAAGCGGTCCAATAACAGTTCCACACCGCACAGGTACAAATGATTCAGATTACAAAAAACCGCTCCTTTGCTGAGCCGAAGATTACCGTAATTAACTTTGATGGTTTCAAGAGACGGGGGATAAACTTCGATGCTACAACATTCCTCATCTCCCTCGACTACCTCGTAATCGGTGAAATATAAATCTTTGAGACAATGAAGATCATTCACCTCGATTTTTCTTAACCCCCGACAGTCTTCGACAAACAAATCTTCAATCAAAGGGCATCTCGAGATTATATTCTGAAAAATCTCCGCCTCGATACAGACATCTAGAAGATGAAGTTTTTTCAGATGCTTGAAGTGTATTATCCGGTCAATAGCCTTTCGGTCCAACGTCAATTCTTCCACTTGCAAATCTTGGAGTAATTCCGCCTCAAAGACTACGGATGGCGGATAAGTCGATACCGAACCTTGTTCTGAACGAATAGAGAGACTAAACTTCTTCATACCCTTATTTGTTGTTGCGAGTGTCGGGATCCATTTTTCGAGAAACGAAGACGACGCGGGATCCGAATCGTCTAGCGATATACAGAGGTGAAACTCCTCTATGCACAGCCTTTGATCGCGGTATCGCTGTAAAGTCTCGTCCACAACGGATAGAAAATATTGTTTCCTTCCTTTGAAGAAGCTGCGGTCGGAAAAATCGAGATTGGGACGAGTACACCAATTGTAGCGCCATGATTTTGACAAGATAGAGGTTCGGACAGCCTCATCTTGGGAGAGGTGGTACAGTATCTGCTGCAAGATTCCTTGTGGCAACTCGGATATTCTGTCCACTGAGTTGGAACCGTCTTCTCCTCTTGCCCTTTTCATCATGGTTACGTACTCTGCTCGATAGATTTTTCAACCTTCTGATTAATAAACAAACCCTAACGAATTTGTCAGCCTAATAAATCAGATTAACCCTTTTAATTTGTTTTAGTTTCTGAAACTTACAACTAATTTATTTATTTCTTTGTTGCGTGCACAGCTAATTTCCTTCTTTTTTTTGAGTTCCTTCTTTTGAGGATTCTTAACTTAATATTTATGGCAAATATCCAAAAACCCCTGAAATAATATTTAGGACAAAACGCACTTTGCCCCCTAAAAGTTTCAGTTTTTTCACTTTCCCCCTATAAATTAATAAAAGAGACTCTCCCCTTCAATTTTTTGTTGCAATTGCCCTTTGCCTCAAAATCACAATTTCCGGCATTACGGTGATCCGTCCCTCAAATGACACAAATACCCTTCAATTGGACAGATTCATGGCAATTCCGATAAAAAGTACTCCAAAAATTGTAGGGACAAAGTGCAACTGCAACAAAATTTTGATGGGGGAGAATCTCTTTTTTTTTTTTTTTGTAAGGGGGAGTGCAAAATTTGAATTTTGTAGGGGGCGAAGTGCATTTTGTCCTTTTTTCTAGGGGGAAATGCAAAATTTCATGGTTACGTACTACTCAAAAGATTTTTCACCCTTCTGATTAATAAACAAGAGATTATTTCACAAAACCCCCTCGTCACGTAAGTCTAATTACAATCAACCCAAATTTATTTCTTATTTTTATGATAAATCCAAAACATCTTTTATTAATAAAAAATAATTGGGTTTATTAGGGATAACCCCCTTGTTCATATTTTCTAATGAGGTAGATCCAATTTTTTTTCCCCTTTTTGAGATAGACCCAATTTTGCCAACTTGGCAAAATATATTATATAATTTGCCTTTAATACCCCTGTTTTATTTTTAAACGGCATTTATTTCCTTTACTACGTGATTTGAGATTTGCTTATACGTTGCCTAAAATCACGGAATAAAATTACGTGAGATCATTGGCCGTTATATCAAATCGTGTACAATATTTTTCGAAGGTTCTCTTCAGCGTTCCAGCGGTTGTTTATCGTCTTTGAAGATTTCTGCACCGTCGTTGAAATAGGATCGAATTTGAGCGTTCGTTGTTGGACGTTGTTAACCGGGTATGAATGCGTTATTCGTTTTTATTTTTCGCTCAATGTCTAGGATTGTTCATTACGGTGGTTAGAAATTTTTAAGAGTTGTGTTGATACTTGATTCTATTAAGTAGAACGTTTTTTAACAAAATTATTCCGTCATATATACATCGTTATTTTTTGGCGGATGATGTTTGTTTGGAAGAGGATTGACAGAGTTAGATGAGGATGGTTCACGCATATCGGACCAGAGTTGTTTTATATGAACATCGTAGGTGGTTTACGCATTAATTGAAATAACCGTCCGCTGTCGTGGAGTTCATGAGTCTGGTCCCGGTCGATAGTTGGTTTATTTGTTTATAACAGCCGATTTAAGTGTGCTGGGTAGTACATTAAAATATAGTTCGTAGTCTTTTTTAAATTAGCGTATGGATTTTGCATTTTAAGTTTATTTTTGATGATATTAATGTATTGTCATTCAAATGTATTTGCAGTCTATTTAATCATTTTTTAGTATTCTGCATTTTTAATTTGTTTCATGATTTTAGGTTTTTTCGATGGCGAATTTCGTACGGATTTTGTTGAGGTTTGGTGGGTTGGTTGCTATAAAGAGGTGTTTACGATGTAATGGCTCGGTAACTTGGGTTAAGTTTTAAACCGTTGTAATACAGTAGTATACTATTATGAATACCGTATGATACTACCATTATCATTTTATTATACTATTATGAGATTATTAATGTACTAGAGTTTTTTAACTCGACATATTGGTTTGATTGTGTTATGATGTGTTTTATGTATTTTATCAAAACCCTAGATTGAAATTATGAGATTATTAATGTACTATTTTATTGGTTATGTTGGAATACTTTATGTTGGTGTTGTTCTCAATGTTCTTGTCATTTCAGTGGTATACTTTATGTTGGTGTTGTTCTCAATGTTATGATGTGTTTTATGTATTTTATCAAAACCCTAGATTGAAATTATGAGATTATTAATGTACTATTTTATTGGTTATGTTGGAATACTTTATGTTGGTGTTGTTCTCAATGTTCTCAATGTTGGTGTTGTTTGTAACACAATTCATATCACTACTATAACCGTAATATACTATCATAGCAGGTCAATGTACTATATTGAAATTATTAATATACTATGTGGTTGAATAATACGGGATCCATAGTCGATTAACGAGATCCATAGTCGAATTAGATCAATAAGATAGTCAATTACATGATATAAGGAAAATTACCCTAATTGATTAGTATTTCAAACAAACATATTATTCAGTTTCCATATATATTATTATTTTTTCATATATATTATTATTTACCTTAATCGTTTTCATATAATAAGGAAAATTACCCTAATTGATTAGTATTTCAAACAAACATATTATTCAGTTTCCATATATATTATTATTTTTCCAATAGTCAATTAACTAAACCCATAGTCGAATTAGATACATGGGATAGTCTATTAAAAGATATGAGATAGTCTATTAATTTTAAAACACAAATCCGCCGCCGTCACTTCTCAAATTTAGGGTTTTGATGATTTTTCGGCCCATAGTCGATTAACGAGATCCATAGTAAAATTATACCAGTGGGATAGTCTATTAAATGATATGGGATAGTATATTAATACAGATGTAATTCGACTATGCATCTCGTTAATCAACTATGGGCCGAAGAATTATCAAAACCCTAGATTTGAGTAATCCTAGATTTGAGTAACCCAAGATTGGAGCAGTGACGGCGACGGCGACGACGACGGCCAACGACGATATCACTTCTGGTGGATGTCCTGCCCATCAATTGTTGCAATATCACTGATTTAGTGCTCGAATTCAGTATGCGATTATAACAGATCTGCAATTACACAAACGTAATAGTCGATTTAGCCAAAACATATCAACAAATCGATGGATGATAGCGATTCAGCGAGTGGCGACGACGTACCTACGACAGCTTGCTCGGAGTGCACGAAAATCGTCGTTTCACGGCAGTGCAGACATCTTCCCCTTTCAATCGGCCGTACCGGGAAGTTGTTCTGGGAGGTTTTGCAGTTTATTCGATAGTGGGTTTGGGATGATAGTGATTTAACGGGAAAATAGGAAGGGATTTGATTTTATTTCAAAAGGTAAAGTAACGGGTTTTGTGGGATTTGATTGAGGGTAATTATGTAATTAGGAAAAGTTTGGGCTGTTATCAAAATGGCAAATATAAATTTGGGTCTACCCCTATTATTTGAATGTTTAAGGGGGTTATATCTAATAGACCCAAAATAATTAAGTATCACAATTATACCCTTACCTTATTATAACGTATCTTAGGGTTGAATATAAATATGCATAATATCTGCTCCTTTAATCTCACGTTCTCAATCACATCACAAATCTCGCTCCTAAACATAAATAAACACCACAAATCTCTTTTTTTCTCTCACGTTTAATGTTCTGCCCCTTTTTTTCACCCCACCGGCGCCGCCTCTTTCTTCTCCCCCACCGGCGCCGCCTCTTTCTTCTATCCCCACCGGTGCCGCCCCAGCCTCCGTGCACCCGGCGCCGCCCCTGCCCCCATTCGGCGCCGCCTCAGCCTCCATCCCTATTTCTCTCTCTTCACCGTAAACGATGGATATCTAAGCGGTGGTAGAAAAAAAAGGTAATTTTTTATAAATTAATTCTTATAAATTAATATTTTTGAACAAGATGATTATTATATTATCTCCCAACTTGATTTTTTAATTTGCTTTATAATTTTGTAGTTTTATCCCCTCTTCAGTTTATATGGTGTTCGGCTTTATTCTAATAATGATTTTAGCTTTTTACTGCATCTCATGGTGTTCTGAATATAATTCTTTTTTTTATTTGTTTGTTATTGTTCTTTCGTTGTATTGTATTTTTGTTGTAAACGAAGTTAATACAGACATACCCAAAAAAATAAAAAAATTGTACATATATATATAGATAGAGATGGAGATAGAGATAGAGATAGATACACATGCATATATGTAGATGAATATTTAAGGAAGTGAAGATGCATGCTTGTTCTAAATTTTGTCCTGGTCTGTAGGCACACATAGGATTGTGTGTCTGTATGGCTACTTGTTTCCAAGCTTCTCTCTAGTGTTTGCTATACACTACTATGCTTGTTCATTAATTAATTAAATTGTATACTGGATTACGTTAATTTGATAGTGGATTTCGATAAGTATATAGAGTGGTTACCGATATATTTATGGTGAACTTCGACAAGTATACAAAGTGGTTTTCATGTTTATATAGTTGTTTATACTTTATACATAGTGGTTTTCATGTTTACATAATTGTTTATACATAATGGTTTTCATGTTTATATAGTTGTTTATACATAGTGGTTTTTATTGTTCCTCGTTCATCTTTCGTTTCAACGGATTTATGCAATATACGTAGGTTGAAAATAATTTGCTTATGAAGCTTCTCATATTTTGTTCCCACCAACGATGGTATGAGACCAAGGTTTACTTTTGGAAATTGGTTTTCATTTGCTAATTAAATTTGTTCTTGTTCAGATACATTTAGTGATCCTCGTCGGCATTGTTGGTGGTGGTGTACTCGTCTTGCACTTTTTCGTGGACATAGTAGTGATTTACATTTCAAATAGTGGATTTTGAATAATGAATTTACGGTTTTTTTTGTTTGTTATTTTTTGAGTTGTGTTAGTAGTGGACTACATATGTTTTTAGTGGATTTTGATAAGTTTGTTGTGGATTATGTTAATATTAAAGTGGATTACGTTAATTTACTGTGAATTTTATGGTAATTTTACAGTGGTTTTCGATAAATTTGTAGTAGTTTCCGATGAATATATAGTGGATTTTAATTTTCGTAACCCTGGTGGGAAAAAAAAAATAAAACAGAAATAATAAAAAAACAAAAAAATAAAATAAAATTGGGCATTAAAAATATTTTTTAAACCTAGTGGAAAAATTGAAAAACTAATTAAAAAATTGAAATAAAATGAAAGCAATATTTTATTTTAAAATTAAAATTATAAAAAAAATATTCTGCAAAAAGAAGAATAAGAAAAAGAATGAGCGTATGATTTGTGAAAGTTAATTTGGTAAGAGAGTATGATAGGGGCATTTCAGGTAATTTAAGTTAAATGGACTTATGTCAAACGTCAATTAATAAAATGGATTTATCATGAAGTCCAAATTCAATAAGGGGTGTTTGACAAATAGCCCCAATAAACAAACCTAATGATACGCGTTTTCCTCACGTATAAATTACCGCAAGTATACGGTATCGCATTTTGCAGAACAGTGGTTCCGGATATCGATCCACAGGGACCTTGTAGATTCAAATGCTGAGTAGTGTAATTATATTATCGTTATATTATCTAGCCGATCGTAAATAAGTGGATTGGTGCTAAACCCTAATTTATAAGCATGCAAGATCGTAAACATGCAAATATGGAATGTACGTAAATAAAGTAACGACAACTCAACGCGGGGGGGACTTCGATTTAAAGGGGACTTCTAGGGCCAAATCCACCTATATATAATCAACAACGATCTACAAATCCGCTATCTAACGCCACATTCCTATTCGTTAACCCAGACGCTAAAGTACTCTAACCCCCGTCTCCAGTGTAGTTAGAGTCTACCCACAGGTCCGACGTCTCCGTTCAGAACCTGCTATTAAGAGAGCATTTAGGCCAAGTCCTTAAGGGCTACCCGAAGTGCATCACGTCTCCGTTTCCACACCCCGAGCTATGTTTTCCTAACTTCAAACAAGAAATCCTCTCTCGAGTTCATTCCTATTTAATATCAATCTGAGAGCTGATCAACACAATCAGAAGCATTTAATACAGGAAAACATAAACGAAATCAAAACACGACAAATAGATAACAGAAATGACGATCGAAATCAATATATACAAGGCTTCATTGCCCTAGAAGAAAATGTTCTTAGTTCAAAACAAACATAGTATCAAAAGAATGTACAAAGGAAATGAAGAACAAAATATAAAGAAATTGCGTAAGAAAAACCCAAGTCGGAACCCCCGTTGATGATTCCCGCGAAGAACTGTCGAAAACCGTAAAAAGTCGAAGAAGAACGAAGGGTGAGGGCTTGCTTCTATTTATAGTAAATTGCAAAGCTTCCTCAAGAAGCTTTGCTTTCTAAAATATCTGCCCTCGAAAATCGTGCCAGATCGCGATCCCATAAAGTCGGATCGCGATCTGGCTTCTCGAAAAAACGTGAACCGCCACCTAGATCGCGATCCAGGAAGTGCGGATCGCGATCTGCCCCAAAATCACGATGCTACTGGAATTTGTCACCAGATCGCGATCCGACTTTCCTGGATCGCGATCTGGGTCTGAATCTTGCTTGCTACTGGAATTTGCATCCAGATCGCGATCCGACTTTCCTGGATCGCGATCTGGGTCTTAATGATCACTTTCTCGGCTTGAAAAATCGGTTTCGCTTCCAAATGGCTTCGACTTGGCAACAAAAGCTTACAAAACCTAAAAAAGGAAATAAAACAAGAAACGCAATAATATATACAAATAAAGCCGAAACTCGGACGAACGAAGACCAAAACTCGAAGATTTGATAAGCAAAAATCGTGCAAAACGAACACTTATCACCTAACGAATTTGTGAGCCTAATAAGAGGGTGTTTGACTAAGCTTATAAGATGTTAAAAGGAGCTTATAAGATGTTTTAGAGCTTATAAGCTCTTCCAAAGTGTTTTGTAATGTTTTAGAAAAAAGATGTTATTTTTTTAGTTAAATAAGTTGTTGGAGAGCAAATAAGATCTTTTTAAATAAGTACCTCTACTCCACATTTTTATTTAGGGCGAATGGCAAAAATGCCAATCACAGTAGACTTAAATGCACACTGGTCCAAAAAACAAAACAGTCTCTCAATTAAACTCATCCCCATGCCTTTAGTCTAAAATACTCTCCATAATATAATTCTTATCAATTCCATCCATTATGCTCTAACTTCCTTAATATTACACATTGACCCCGGATTTAAACAAATATATCACATTAACCCCTCAAAATATTTCTTTTTTCAGAAAATAATTTTTTTTTCCGGCCAGATTCCATCCATTATGCTCTACCCCACATTTTTTTTGAAAACTTTTTTTTTCCTGAACTTTTTTTTCTGGGGTCAACCACTGTTGACCGCCGTCGGTCTCCGGCTTTGACTTTTTTTTTTTTTCAAATTTTTTTTTCTTAGAAAAAAAATTTTTAATTAATATTTTTCTTAGAAAAAAAATATTTTAATTAATATTTTTTTTTCTTGGCTACTAAATTACTGTCCCAGACACTAATATTACTGTTTGGGACAGTAATATTATGAATATTATTTCCCGACAGTGATATTATTAATATTATTGTCTAAAACAGTTAAATTATTGTTGGAGACAGTAATTTAGCAGCCAAAATAGTAATATTAATTAAAATAATTTTTTTTAACAAAAAAAATTTCAAAAAAAAAAAGTCAATTAATAGTTAAATTACTGTCTCCGATAGTTAAATAACTGCTGGAGACAGTAATTTAGTAACGAATACAGTAATATTAATTAAAATTTTTTTTTTTAAGAATAAAAAAGTCAATTAATTTGGTTAAATTACTGTCTCCGACAGTTAAATAACTGCTGGTGACAGTAATTTAGCAACGAATACAGTAATATTAAAAAAAAAGTCAATTAACAGTTAAATTACTGTCTCCGATAGTTAAATAACTGCTGGAGATGGTAATTTAGCAGCCAAGACAATAATATTAATTAAAATATTTTTGAAGAAAAAAAAAAGTCAATTAACAGTTAAATTACTGTCTCCGATAGTTAAACAACTGTTGCAGACAGTAATTTAGCAGCCTAGACAGTAATATTAATTAAAATATTCTTTTTAAGAAAAAACAAAAAAAAAAAAAAATCAACGCTGGAGACCCGGCGGTCAACGGCAGTTGACCTACCGGAAAAAAAAGTTTAAAAAAAAAAAAGTCAACGCCGGAGACCGGCGGTCAACGGCGGCGACCGGCGGTCTCCGGTGTGGCGGGTCAAAATTGGAGGTCAAAATTGAAATTATGGTTAAAATTTGTTAATTGATGAAATTGGGTTAAATTAGGGTGTAAATCATGAAATTGGAGTTGAATTGGGTTTCAATGAATTGGGGGTAATTTTGGTAAATATAAAATAATTTTTCTTATTTGCAAATAAGTTTGAATGAGCTGGATTTATTTGAAAGACAAAAAAGTTGATGTCCCTCTTTTAATTAAGTGCCCTTGTCATGAGTATATTTGCCATTTTATTTAAGATCTTATAATGAGTAAAAATAGGAAATAAGCTCATTATCCAAATACTCTAAAAATTAATCATAAAAGTATGATGTAACAACTTATCAGTTATCAGCTCTTAAAATATTTTATCAAATGTAAGAGCTTATCAGCTGTTTAAAATAAACTTGCAACAATTGAAATTGAGATAAACTGTAAGACGATTTTAAATTGGTATAAACAACTGAAGAACTATTAATATTCGATAATCCTAATTTGAATACCAAACGTCCAAATTTGTAAAGTAAAAATACTTATCTCTGAAACATTTCATCGAACAGATAGAAGATTCACAATTAAAGATCTTATTCAGGAAATGCATCCAAATTCTTTAAAGAATAAATGTGACAAGTCATAAAATTAGGAAAAAAAAAGACTATATATCCTCTAAAAGTGATTTCTCTGTAAAAGTGATTTCTCGAGTGTGTGCGGCTTCTTTTTCACCGTCGGCAATGCGGATTCTAACAACGTTGTCTCCATTTCAATGCAAAGCGAATACGATTATATCTATCTTCTTCATAGTTTGGCAATTCAGACAGAGTTGTCGGATGATATTCTCTCCCTTCCGTGTCATAAATCTCCATGCGTACTTCCTCCAAATCTTGCAACCACAGCTGTCTGAGTTGATCGTCTTGGTCGTCTCCACTTTCTCTCTCCATTAGAATCTTCAGCACACACTCCATTTCCTTAGCCGAACTGATGCGGTGGTACGAACCGATATTTCTTGGACGACAAACACACAATGCACTATTGAAAAGAGATGAAATATTACTAAATGAACATGGCCATTGGATTTTAAGTCTCTCAACCGCAACAAGTTTATCACAACCTTTGTCTTGTACCAGATTAATGTTCTCTTGAATTATGTGTTCATCGTCATCATCACCACCATCATCATCATCATCATCATCATCATCATCATCATCATCATCATCATCATCATCATCATCATCATCATCATCATATCATCATCATCATCATCATCATCATCATCATCATCATCATCATCATCATCATCATCATCATCATCATCATCACCATCATCATCACCATCATCATCATCACCATCATCATCATCATCATCATCACCATCATCATCATCATCATCATCATCATCATCATCATCATCATCATCATCATCATCATCATCATCATCATCATCATCACCACCATCACCATCATCTTCTTGTTCAATAGTCAGAAAAATTTCAGATTTACTTAATGACTTGAGCAGTTTTTTTAGCTTCACCGACCACAAAGAGGGAGCATCAAGTAAATACAGATATATTCTCGACTTCCACTCGATAGAAGTTGATGCGAAAGAGATGGATGGGATAAAGAATCCATTATAGCTGAAATCAACCATGTTTGGGGCATCCATAAATAGCTTGATTCCTCTCAGTCCATCGCAACGGACAATAATCAAGCGCTCGAGACTTGGGAATTTGCACGACGACAAGCGGTGCAATAACATTTCAACCCCCCGCAGATACAAATGCTTCAGATTGCAAAGAACCGCTCCTTTGTTGAACCGAAGATTACCGCAACTAACTTTGATGGTTTCAAGAGACGGGGGATAAACTTCGATGCTACAACATTCCTCATCTCGCTCGAGTAAGTCATACTCGATGAAATATAAGTCTTTGAGACAATGTAATTCGTTCACCTCAATTTTTCTTAACCCCCTACAGTCTTCGACATGCAAAGTTTCAATCATCGGGCATCTCGCGATTATCTTCTGAAAAATCTCCGCCTCGATACGGACATCTAGAAGATGAAGTGTTTTCAGATGCTTGAAGAGTATTATCCGGTCAATAGCCTTTCGGTCCAACGTCAAATTGTCGAAGTGCAAATCTTGGAGTAATTCCGCCTCAAAGACTACAGATGGCGGATGAGTCGATCCCGAACCTTGTTCCGAACAAATAGAGAGACAAAACTTCTTCATACCCTTATTTGTTGTTGCGAGTGTCGAGATCCATTTTTCGAGAAACGAAGCCGGCGCGGGATCCGAATCGTCTAGCGATATACTGAGGTGAAACTCCTCTATGCATAGCCTTTGATCACGGTATCGCTGTAAAGTCTTGTCCACAAGGGATAAAAAATTTTGTTTGCTTCCTTTGAAGCAGCGGTTGGAAAAATCGAGATTGGGACGAGCGCACCAATCGTAACGCCATGATTTCGACAATACAGACGTTCGGACAGCCTCTTCTTGGGAGAGGTGGTACAGTATTTTCTGTAAGATTCCTTGTGGCAACTCGGATATTCTGTCCACTGAGTTGGAACCGTCTTCTCCTCTGGCCCTTTTCATGGTTACGTACTCTGCTCAAAAGATTTTTCACCCTTCTGATTCATAAACAAACCCTTACGAATTTGTCAGCCTAATAAATCAGATTAACCCTTTTAATTTGTTTTAGTTTCTGAAACTTACAACTAATTTATTTATTTCTTTGTTGCGTGCACAGCTAATTTCCTTCTTTTTTTGGAGTTCCTTCTTGTGAGGATTCTTAACTTAATATTTATGGCAAATTACCAAAAACCCCTGAAATAATATTTAGGACAAAACGCACTTTGCCTCTAAAAGTTTCAGTTTTTGCACTTTCCCCCTACAAATTAATAAAAGAGACTCTTCCCTTCAAATTATTGTTGCAGTGGCACTTTGCCCCAAAATCACAATTTCCGGTGTTTTTTTTTTCGTCGGAGTTCCATTTATTCGTCCACTCCAAGGGCATTTGAGCCATTTCGTTATTCTTATCTAAATCCTAATATCCTCATCTTTTCTAATAGACGAAAAGGCAAATTGCACATCACCCCCCGTAAATTTCTAATTTTCGCATGTTACCCTCTCAAAATTTTAAAAGTGAATGTCCCCTTCAAACTATTATTCTTGTTATACATTGCCCCGATAGAAAAATTTCGATAGATTATTCATCGGAATTGAGTATTTTTGTTGCACGTTGCCCCTTTAAATGTTATTTTTATTGTAGGTTGACCCTTAAAAACATTATTTTTTTGCGCATTGCCCCTTTAAAATTTTATTTTTGTTGCACAATTGTTAAGTGTATATTTTTACACTTTATCGTATCTTTTTATTTGAGCTTTTGGTGTGTTTTAATGATAATTGGTGCTTAAAAAGTTAATTTATTGTATTTTAGGTACAAATTGAAGAATTGGAAAAGTATGGGGTCAAAACTGCAATTTTGGAGAAAATATGGGCCAAAAGTGAAAAAAGCAGAATTCTGGAGAATCAAGGACCGCACGGCCGTGCGGATTTTAGGAATAAATCTCACACGGCCGTCCGGATGGGCGAAATAGCGCAGTGAAGGAATTTTAATTGCACAAGGAAACTGCCTTCTTCCCCAAGTTCTCCACCCTATATAAGACCAAGCCAAGCACACAATTAGGAATCCATCTTTTTACGCAATTTCAAGAGCAACAAAGCAATAACGAAGACGAAGAATACGAAGACTTCGAGCAAAGATTTATCGTCTATGATTTATATTATTTGCGTTTTTGATTTAATCATGAGTAGCTAAACTACTTATTTCTAGGATTTTGTTTGGAACCCTATGTGGGATTTATGAACCATTTTCTATGATTTTATGCAAGTTTTAATTCCGGATTATTTCTTCTACTTGTTTTATTAAGTGCATGAACTTGATCACCTTATGTGCTTTTATGTTATTGTTAATCGCATGAATCGGAAGATCGGGTTAATAATTAGAACTGTGGTAGAAGAGCCTTTGTGGTATTAACATAGGAATATAGTTAATCTCTTAGGTAGCCATTATTGAGATTTGTGCTTAATGCTGTGTTCTAGAATTAATTGCATAGGAATATAGTAATTGAATCTAGAGTATTAGAATCGTAATACACGCGGAAGCGGGTTATGATTATTTTAGCATCTCAGGTTAATAATCCGGGTTAATTGCTTGCATAATTGAAGGAATTGGGGGATTAATAATCACATAGGGGGAAGAATAAAATCCTAGGCTTGTTTTATCTGATTAAATCTTCGTTTTAATTGCTTTCTTGTTTTTGTCGTTTTAATTGCTTTAGTTTAATTTAGTTTATTAATCATCTTTCGACTGTGTAGGGTGGGCTTGATAATAATTGGTAGAATTTAGCGTCTAGGGTTAGATAATTAAATTTTCCCTGTGGGTTCGATATCCGGACTTAATTGTCCACTATATTACTTGTACGATACGTGCACTTGCGTGTAGGTTTTCGACCAACAAGTTTTTGGCGCCGTTGCCGGGGAATATTTTAATTATTTATTTTATTCTAGCTCTAGATTTGAACAATTTTCACGATTCACCCATTTAATTTTTGTTTTATTTTATTTTTGTTTTAGGTACGGTGTATGCCTAGGAGGCTCGATCTTGCTAGAGAACCGTTTGATCCCGAAATCGAACGCACTTTTCGAGCCGCTAGGAGACTTCAACGCGAAAATAATAGAATGGAGGACGAAGAACGCAGACGCGCAGAGGGTAATTTACTCAATGCCAACGGAAACCAAGTCCAAGACCCACCCCTTCAACTTCCATTACAGCCAGCAGCTAGGCCACGGGCACTTCAAGACTACATAATCCCGACTCATGACGGATTCCGCCCGAGCATCCAATATCCACCCATTGAGGCGCACAATTTTGAGATCAAGCAAGGCCTTTTGACGATGCTCCGAAATAACGGGCTATTTAGTGGGTTGGCAGGTGAAGATCCCCATCTTCACATTGTCAATTTTCTAGATACCTGTAATTCTCACCGTCAAAACGGCGTTTCCCAAGAGGCACTACAATTAATCCTCTTCAAGCACTCCTTACAAGGAAGAGCTCGCCAGTGGTTGATGTCCCAAGCTCCCCACTCTATCTCGTCGTGGCCTCAACTCCTCAACCTTTTCATGAAAGTCTATAGCTCACCCGAGAAGGACGAGAGAATCCGGCGAGAAATTCACAATTTTGTCCAAGAGCAAGGCGAGCAATTATACGAGGCATGGGAGAGATTTAAAACTCTTTTGCGGCAGTGTCCAACACATGGAGTCGAACAATGGCGGCAAATCCACATCTTCTACCAAGGGATTAACGAGAATGCACGAACGGTCTTAGATGCATCAACCGGGGGAAATTTTATGAGTCAATCGATACCGGATGCTTTCATCATGTTGGATCAAATTGCACAAAATCGGTTTGCCAAGTCAAGCGAGAGGACGGTTAGTGGAGCCAAGAAAGTTCCCGGAGTGTTGGAGTTAGATGCAATTACGGCCCTTCAAGCTCAAGTGACCCAAATTGCTCAACAAAATCAACTCCTACTACAACACATCAAAGCAAGTCCACCACAACAAGTCCAAGCAATCGATTCTCCATGTTGTGAAATTTGCGGTGGAAATCACTACACGCTCCAATGCCAACAAGATGTGGAATCGCTCAACTACGTCAACAATGCGCCTCGCCAATTCCAAAATCAAGGGTGGAGATCACAAGGGCAATATGGAGGAAATCAACAAGGCCAAGGATATCAAAGACCTCAAGGTCAATTCCAAAATCAAGCCCCTCCTCAACAAAGCTATCAAGGCAACAATCCACCGGCCCAAAAATCAAACACGGATGAGATATTGGCCCAATTCATGACCGCTACCCAAGCCTCGTTGCGAAATTTGGAGAATCAACTCGCTCAATTAGCTTTGAAGCAAGAGAACCGCCCGCCGGGAGCATTGCCATCGAATACGGAAGATCCTCGAAATCAAAAGTTCGAGACGTGCCAAGCTATCGATGTCAAGAGCGAAAAAAGGGAAGAAATTCAAATCAAGCCGCAAGTTACTGTAGCCGAATGGGTCGAGCCAATCCCATATCCACAAAGATTGCTAACGAAAAAGATCGAGGTCGAGACATGCCAAGCAATCACCTTGAAGAACGGTAAGCAATTGGAGGAGGCCCCACGAAAAGAGAAGAGAAGCACGGTAATCGAGAAGCCGAAAAAGAATGAGGAAAAAGAATCATCTCATGACGAGCCACCAACGACGGTGCCTTCACAAGTCCCTCCAATTCCTTATCCTCAAAAGTTTATAAAGAAGAAGCTCGATGCCGAATATCAAAAATTTTTGGACAAGTTGAAGGAAATTCGCATAAATATTCCTTTCATTGAAGCACTTCAAAAGATGCCAAAGTGGGTGAAGTTCCTCAAGGACCTCGTGAAGAAAAGCAAGAAATTGCAAGGGAACGAGATGATCCAACTCACGGAGCAAATTAGTGCAATTCTTACTCGGCCTCTTCCACAAAAACTCGGCGATCCAGGTAAGTTTACTATTCCTTGTACTATAGGAGGTAAAAATTTTAGATCGCTCATTGATTTAGGCGCTAGCATTAATCTTATGCCGTACTCTACTTTTAAAAATCTTGGGTTAGGAGAAATTGAACCGACGGCTATAACTCTTCAATTAGCCGATAGATCTTTAGTTTACCCAAAAGGTATTTTAGAGAATGTGCTAGTGAAAGTCAATAAATTTATCTTCCCTGTTGATTTCGTGATACTAGATATAGATGAGGATAGGGAGATACCTCTTATCGTAGGGAGACCGTTTTTAGCCACGTCGAAAACTCTCATTGATTGTGCTAGTGGTGATCTTACAATGACTGTGCATGATCAAACAATCAAATTCAATGTTTTTAGTGCTAATAAAAATCCATGTGATAATAATGATTGTTTTGCTATTGAGCTTATGGATTTTACAAATAATGAAAAATTTGATGTTTTGCACTTGGACAATGGGAAAACATCTTTGAGTGCAGGAGATGATGGCGGAAACGGGAATCGGAAGGAGCAAGTTTACTTTATGGACTCAATTTTAAATCCTCCGAGAGAAAATCATACGAGTCGAGGTCTTAACGACGAGGAGAATGCAAGGAAGATGTTGCCACCCAAAAACTCAAGCAAGTCACGAGAAAAGGATGAGTCAAGCTACTGTGGTCGTAAGGAGAAAATCAAAAAGGAATTGCACAAAGGACAATTGGTGTTATTGTGCAAATCCCGTCTTTGGTTATTTCCAAGGAAGCGCAAATCAAAGTGGTCGCGGCCGTGTATTATCCAAGAAATTCTTCCTCACGAGGTGGTTAAAATAAAGGAGCGCGATTCAAATCGTACGTTCAACGTGAAGCGGAGCCGGCTCAAACCGTATTGGGAAGCGAGTGAAGAATGCCAAGTGACCTCGGTCACTTTTGCTTAAAAAAAAAATAAAGAGACAAAGTCCGGCTGAAGACTTTAAACTTAGCGCTTCTCGGGAGGCAACCCGAGCTTTATTGTTTTTCGTATTTTTTTTCTTTTCGTTTCGTTTTTAGTATCATAAGCATGCATTCTAATTTATTATTTGAATTTTACTTTTCAGGGTCGAAAAAGTGATAAATAAGAAGTTTCAGGGGCACTAATCAGAAGTTTGTAATTTTCAGGGGCCCAATTGCAATTATTCACACGGCCGTGCAAGAAAAAGGCATGAATCTCACACGGCCGTGTGAGATTTCGGGAGGCTACTGGACAAAAACACACATTGGTGCGGCCGTGCGGATTTATGCCTAAAATCTCGCACGGCCGTCCGAGTTTCGGAGCAGCTTCTGCCCAATTTCGAGAAACGGTGCGGCCGTCCGAGAAATAGGCTGCAAGATGGGACGGCCGTCCGAGGCCAAACTGGGGCGTTTTTAAATTCTGAAAATTATATTTTCTCCCCCATTATTTCTTAAACCCTCCTCTTTCCTTCTTTCTAACTCCCACACACGAATTGTCGAATTTTTGAACTTCTCTTCGAAAAATTCTTCAATTTCACAAACATAATTCACTCACTCACTCTCCAAATCTCATCTTTCAAGGCACGCCCGAGTACATCGAGCTGGCACCTTTACCGGCACCCATTCTTGAGCCCGTGCCCGAGCTTTCCGATGAGGATGAGCATGAGAGAAGGAGGGAGGAGCACCCCGATCACATCGACTCCGACTAAATCAGGTGTTTTCTATCCTTAAACTTTGTGCTAATTTCGTTGAGGGCAACGAAAATTTTAAGTTTGGGGGTGAAAAGCATGTATTTTTGTGCTTATTTGTTTTAGTTTGCATGCATTAGGTTTTATTCGTTTTTATTGCTTTTATTGTTTTTCCGGAATATAAAAAAAAAAAAAAAAAAAAAAAAAAATTGCTTGAGTCGAATGCATCTATGATTTATGATGATGAGAGATGATCAATGTTTGATGATGAAATTGCTTGTTTTATGTGATAAGGATTTGAGGTTTGTTTAGCTTTCGATTCAACGGGACTTAGAAGCGAATTATTGCTAGGAATCACATTTTGTGCATTGCTTTGGTTGAACGTTTTGTATTTTAAATTTGGAATTAATTTGTGCTAGATCATGCTATGTTTGGTTTTAAGACTCACCTTAGGAAATTTATGATACGAAGTATTGAATAGTAAGTGATTTGGGATATGATTTGGGCCTTCTTTGAACCGTTTGAGCCTTTCAAGCCGACCTTTTTATCGAAATTCCTTAGAACCTTGATTTGAGCCTCGGAGAAAAGGTGTTCTTTCTTTTAGCCATGTGTATAAGGTAGAAAGGTGGAGACTCTTGAAAAAAAATTACCCCTTGGAGTTCGGTCGAAAATTTTTATAAGGTTCTTCTTCTTCTTCGAAAAAAAAAAAAAAAAAAAAAAAAAAAAAAAAAAAAAGAAAAAAAAAAAAGAAAAAGAGAAAAAGAGAAGAAGAAGAGACTAGAAGGGAGAAATAAGGACTAGTTGTTGAATTATTTTTGAAAACTCGATCCATTGCCTCAAAAGCAAAAGTGGATGACTTTTGAACTTTTGAGAATCGAGTTTACTAAAGTCCGTAGAGGTGAATTTATTGTTTCAAACGCCTATCTTTCAAATTTTGGCGTAATCACCTAAATTCAAGAAGAATAGCCACATATACCCATATTTCCTACCTCGAACCAAAGAGCCTAACAATTGAAAGCCACAAAGCCCCAATGATCCCAATAGCTTAATGTTCGATATTAGTAGAGTAGAATAATTTGGTGAGTATTTGGAGTCAAGCATATGCATGTAAGTATAAATTCTTTCTATCTTTAATTTATAAATATTGGATGCTTGAAGCAATTGTATGAATTGTGGTTTTTGGTAATGGTGAGTGATTAAGTGTTGTTGAATTTTGAGCTTGCGAATGTCTAAAGAATTGTCATTATAATTACAAGTTCTGAAAACGTGAAGTTGATCATTGATCTATGTGATGAGATGTTATCGTTGTGTTATTTGCTTATTGGTTGATTTTGCTTGAGGACAAGCAAAAGTTCAAGTTTGGGGGTGTGTTAAGTGTATATTTTTACACTTTATCGTATCTTTTTATTTGAGCTTTTGGTGTGTTTTAATGATAATTGGTGCTTAAAAAGTTGATTTATTGTATTTTAGGTACAAATTGAAGAATTGGAAAAGTATGGGGTCAAAACTGCAATTTTGGAGAAAATATGGGCCAAACACTACCAAAAATATGGGCTTTTGTGACGGAGATTTTTGTCACTGAATTGAGAAAAATCCGTCACAAACAGGCTTTGGTGACAGAGGTGTGACGGAATTCGTCCGTGAGAAAATGCCTCGTCACTAATTAAAATAGTGACGGCTTTTTTCAATCCGTCACACTTTTGTGACGGAACATTCTGTCACAAATACCTTATCGAACTCCCCTAAATTTAGTGACGGATTCCGTCATAAACAATTTTTGTATGTCATTAATCTGTCACAAAGTTCCGTCATTCATCTGTCATAAATATGATCACAAATAGTCCGTCACATACTTCTGTAACAAATGTTCCGTCAAA
The DNA here is from genome assembly GCF_056151865.1 of Erythranthe guttata. Classification (NCBI taxonomy): domain Eukaryota; kingdom Viridiplantae; phylum Streptophyta; class Magnoliopsida; order Lamiales; family Phrymaceae; genus Erythranthe; species Erythranthe guttata. The sequence continues at coordinate 3,187,938 of NC_142537.1, read as the reverse complement.
TTTCGGTCACAAGCAATCTGTCACATTGGTTGTCACAAATATCAGTCACTTTTCTCGTCACAATAGCACCATAATTGTTTTGTTCTCTTTATTTTACTACATTATTTTTTTTGACAAACAATCAACAAAAAATCATAAAGCATAAATATATTAAAACAAAATCACAAAGTATAAATATATTAAAACAAAATAATATCGTTTCCAATCTTTCACAACATCATTTGCTAGTAGTATCTAGTGATAAAAAATTGTTATGAATTACAAAACATAAATATCTTATTTATAGAAAACACAATCTCTTCTGAGCTCTAAACTCGTTTGTATTCCTCCTCTCTTTTCTGAGTCACTGCCATCTCTTGTGCCCTCAATTTTCAGGTCATATTCCTAACACCACTCTTCTCTATCTGCCTTCAATATCGACAAGCCATGGCCTTAGTATCTATCTTCCTCTCCATCACATTCTCCTCAACCCTGATCAACAATTTCATCTTGTTTCTCATCCCCGCATAACTCTGTTAATTAAAAGGACAAGTCAAAAACTACAAGTAATTAACTGCATTGTATTGACATAATTAAAACGAACGTCGAAGAAGTTACTAATGAATCATTTGAGATACCTGATAAGTTGGTATACTCACAAGTTGGTATACTCACAAGGTTAACTCACGTAAACAAAATGTTGAATTAACATGGGGATGCAACAACCCAATAATTGTAGCACGTATATATAACCATAAGCAAACGATAACCATAATAACACATACACACATATACATGAAATTCAAATCCACATACTCCATTCCAAAGAACTATAAAGAAATCGTATCAGCTTTGCAATCTACTCACATCAAGGTTTTAAAGCAATTTACAATTATACCTTAATAGTGAACATCAAATTACTTAAATGAACCTATACTCTTATCGGTCCTAAATCAATTGAGAGGTATCCTTAGATAGAACTATGTCCTCTAAATAACGTCCTAACAATTATTTACATTCATAGTACTCTAGTTTAGAAAATCTGGCAGCTTTGGTATTTCAACTTTGAAAATTCATATCTCTTAATCCGTACATACAAACCTTATGAAATTTTCACACAACGTTCACATATATTGTAATTATACCATATTAAAACAGCTCTGTAAAACACCTATCCACGAGAGAGAAATAATTAATTCACTACAAGAACACCAGCAGAATTTCAGAACAGAGCATTCAACTTTAAAAATACCAAATAAATCATTCTTTTAACCAAAGACCATGAAATTTCTCTGAGAATCAGATTTATACGTCTATAATCATATCCAGTTGGAATCGCATGAATCGGGCTAAGATAGAATTTAATTTAACACATAATTCATAGATGACTCAGAAATGGTGCAGTTTCGGAAAACGGTTCAGAACTTGATCAATATAAATCCGATTTACACATACCATATATCAAAACGAAGCTAACAGAAACATCTACATGCACAATTAATTTCATAATTTTAAGAAAATAAATCATCGATGAAACATGTATTGGAAGCTAAGACTACGAATCTGAAATTCAAATTAGGATTCATTGAAATCTATATTTCTTGATCTAGATCCCTAAATCCGATTCCTAAACATATAAATCAATTAAACACATAAACATCATCTTATAATTTATCATTAATTCAGTAAAGACCCAAGTCCTTACCTCTTTGAAGAAAATCGAAGACAAAGAGGAACAGCAAAGCCAAGGATTCTCGGAGCTTTGGCTTGAAGGCTTGAGGGCACGATCCTCTTGATAGTTTGGGGGATTTTGTGGGGAAATCAATCCCATTAATTAGATGTGAAGTTTTGAAGAGAAGAAGGGGAAAGTTTGATGAGTTTTCATTGCCGAGGGATGAGAGGAAAAAGAGTGAAGATCAAAATTCTCGTTTCTTCTCTAAGAAGAAAAGGAACCGCCGTAAGAAGAAAAAGGAACTGCCGTGAAAATTGAGAAGGAAAAGAGGCGGAATCTTCCTTGCTTAATTATAGGCTAGGAAGTTAGGAGGAAATTTACCTAAGGGCTATTATGCAACATTTAAAACAATAATATAGGGTCCTAATAACAATTAAAGAACACTTGGGGGAGTAAGTCATACATCCACATTCACACAATACCACACCAACTCACATAGCACACACAAACTCATTCATGTATATCTACATTCATTAAATCATAAATTGTAAAACAATTAAAGATATATTGAATAGATTAATTATCGTATTATAATTTTTATGAGATCATTTAAATTATAATTAAGCATGTACATGAGAGACAATTCAATATAACCAAAATTTTATAATATCATTATTAGCAAAGATTAATTATTCATTTAGAGCACATAATTCATTTAATCACATGCATAAATAAAATTACTTAATCGTCTAATCAAATCAAGTCGATCGCACATTGCTCTAATATAGACATAACATAAAATATCATAATGCATAGAATTCACATAATCATTCAGGGTATGTAAAAGTTACTAATTAAATCATGAAATGAAAATTACCGATTTACTCAATATAATCTCATATAATATGCGGGGCGTTACACATAGTGACAGATTAATGACGAAACATAAAATGTGACAGATTTGTGTCTGAAATGTATGTGACGATTTCTGACTGGATAAACATAGTGACAGATTAATGACAAAACTTATATGGTGACGGATTTGTGACCGATATGTATGTGACGGATGTGTGACGAACAGGATTTTGTGACGGATTTGTGACCTACATTGATCAAATTGTTACATTCATAGAAAGTGTGTGACTAATTTGTGACTGAATAAATTTCCGTCAAAAGATTTGTGACCGACATGTGACTGAGTTTCAACTGTCACAACGTCCGTCACAACATTGTCACATATTGGTCATAAAAAAATTCCAAATCTTAGTAGTACATTCCATCACATATTTGTCACTTATTCGGTCACTAATGGTGACGAATTTAGGCCGTCACAAAATATCCGTCACAAAAGCCCTGTTTTTTGGTAGTGAAAAGTGAAAAAAGCAGAATTCTGGAGAATCAAGGACCGCACGGCCGTGCGGATTTTAGGAATAAATCTCACACGGCCGTCCGGATGGGCGAAATAGCGCAGTGAAGGAATTTTAATTGCACAAGGAAACTGCCTTCTTCCCCAAGTTCTCCACCCTATATAAGACCAAGCCAAGCACACAATTAGGAATCCATCTTTTTACGCAATTTCAAGAGCAACAAAGCAATAACGAAGACGAAGAATACGAAGACTTCGAGCAAAGATTTATCGTCTATGATTTATATTATTTGCGTTTTTGATTTAATCATGAGTAGCTAAACTACTTATTTCTAGGATTTTGTTTGGAACCCTATGTGGGATTTATGAACCCTTTTCTATGATTTTATGCAAGTTTTAATTCCGGATTATTTCTTCTACTTGTTTTATTAAGTGCATGAACTTGATCACCTTATGTGCTTTTATGTTATTGTTAATCGCATGAATCGGAAGATCGGGTTAATGATTAGAACTGTGGTAGAAGAGCCTTTGTGGTATTAACATAGGAATATAGTTAATCTCTTAGGTAGCCATTATTGAGATTTGTGCTTAATGCTGTGTTCTAGAATTAATTGCATAGGAATATAGTAATTGAATCTAGAGTATTAGAATCGTAATACACGCGGAAGCGGGTTATGATTATTTTAGCATCTCAGGTTAATAATCCGGGTTAATTGCTTGCATAATTGAAGGAATTGGGGGATTAATAATCACATAGGGGGAAGAATAAAATCCTAGGCTTGTTTTATCTGATTAAATCTTCGTTTTAATTGCTTTCTTGTTTTTGTCGTTTTAATTGCTTTAGTTTAATTTAGTTTATTAATCATCTTTCGACTGTGTAGGGTGGGCTTGATAATAATTGGTAGAATTTAGCGTCTAGGGTTAGATAATTAAATTTTCCCTGTGGGTTCGATATCCGGACTTAATTGTCCACTATATTACTTGTACGATACGTGCACTTGCGTGTAGGTTTTCGACCAACAACAATGCCCTCCAAAATTAGCTTATGGTGCAAAGTGCAATCAATGTAATATTTCTAAGAGGGAATATCCATTTTTTTTTTAGGGGGGGGGGGGGGAGTGCGAAAAAAAGAAATGTATAGGGGGCAAAGTGCATTTTGTCCTTTTTTTATAGGGGGGAAGTGCAAAATTTCATGGTTACTTGCTGCTCAAAAGATTTTTCACCCTTCTGAATTCTGATTAATAAACCCTAACGAATTTGTGAACATAATAAATCACATAAACCCTTTTTTGTTTTAGTTTCTGTAACTTACAAGTTACAACTACACAGTAGGGTGATTTACATTGTTTTATTTTATTTTATTTTATTTTATTTATTTATTTCTTTCTTTCTTGCGTGCACAGCTAGTTTCCTTCTTTTTTGAGTTCTTTCTTTTAAGGATTCTTAACTTAATATTCATGGCAAATTACCAAAAACCCCTGAAATAATATCTAATTACCAAAAAATCCTTCAAGTATTTGCAATTACCAATGACTCCATCTGACAAACAGTTACGAAATTTGATAAAAAAAAAGGACAAAATGCACTTCGCCCTCTATAATTTTTTAAATTTGCACTTTGCCCCTACAAATTTAAAAACGAGACGACCAGTGGCGGATCCAGGATTTTTGCCAAGGGGGTTCGAAATTGTAGAATAAAAAATTAAAATATCACTTTATAAAAATAGTGGACCAAAAATTTATAATTTATAAATTTTAGGTGAATTGTGGAAATATTTAAAGACCAAAAAGTTGAAAAATGTTAAGATTTCAAAAATAGTGGACCAAAAATTTATAATTTATAAATTTTAGGTGAATTGTGGAAATATTTAAAGACCAAAAAGTTGAAAAATGTTAAGATTTCAAAAAAATTCCATTATTGTGAGGGTGGGTTTCGAACCCATGACCTGTTAATAGAAAAAGACATATCTTTACCACTTCAACCAACTACCTTTTCTGTTATTTTATGTATAATAGTAATATTTAGTAAAAATCAAGGGTGTGCAACTGCATACCCTAGACCATGGCTACATCCGCCACTGGAGACGACCCCCCTTTAAAATATTTATCTAGTTGCACTTTGCCCCAAAACCCAATTTATGTTGGGCAACGAGCAACAAAATAACATTTAGAGGGGTAATAGGCAGTAAAATAACATTTGAAAGGGCCAGCATGCAACAATAATAACATTTTAAAGGGACAGTTGCAATAAAAACAAATTTATTCCGGAATTCGGAATGAAAAGTATTGGTTCTCAAATTGTAATAAAAGTTGGACCGGAATCGGCAGAAATCGATAATTCAGTTCCAATTTCCACCCCAAATAATTACTGTTCTTGTCATTATATTATACACCCTTTTTTATTTTGGTCCTTACATTTTTTCTGGCACGAAATTGGTCCTCAAATACTTTTATTTTTTATTTTTTTATTTTCATCCACCGTCTGATCTGTGTGTTAACTTGGACGCACGTGTTGAATTTTCGTAACTTAAACTGTCAGACATTGCTCACACGGGGATTTTTATAAATACACAAACATTTGAGAGTTTTTTGTAACTAGGCTTTACCTCAGGAGGTTTTACGTAATTTTCCCAAATAAATAAAGGGGCTTGCTATTATCAGTGTGATTTTACCACTCGCAGTGTAAAATAATTCATTTTTTTCTTTTCCAAATCTTATCCAAACCCCCTCTCAAACACTATCAACCTTTAATTCTTGAAATTTTTCAAATCCAATAATTTTTCGACCAATATCAGTTTGAGCACAAGTATTATCAACGTGGATGACAACGGCTTCGATTTTGAGGTGAAAATACACGTTTTTTGTTCATTTCCAACTTGTTTAGACATTTCGTGTTATTTCACACGAAATCTATTCTTCCATTTCGTGTAATACTATACGAAATATGTCTTAAAATCGTTTGTTGTTTGTTTCGTAGGTTTTGGTACGAAATTTTATATTTAATTACGTTTTATGTCAATTTCATAGTAAAACCTACGAAATGAAAGCTTACATTTCGTAGTAAAACCTACGAAAATAAAGATCTTATTTCGTATGTTTTTACACGAAATTGTAGCTTACATTTCGTGTTATTTCATACGAAATCCCTTAAATATTGTCTTTTAATTTCAAATATTTATGCAGGAACTAAGAGAACAATCTCACGATCATAGTCACTTCTTTGAACGTGGTATTGTGTGTGATAGTAGAGAAGCGTTAATTATGTGGGCAAAAGACAAAGCAATTAGTCATAATCATCGACTGACTAATCATTGTAAATCAGAAAAATATCATATTTTAACGTGTGCAAGATATCAATCTGGACGACACGTACTAGTAAAGAAACGTTCTTGTCCGTTCGGGTTAATTGGCAAAAAATCAAGGGAGGATGGAGTATGGCGATTGAGTGTGAGTAATGGTAATCATAACCATCTGCCGTGTATTTCAAAGTTTAACTTATGTTTAAATTTGAATTTGTAATATTTAAATTTGTAGTGTTGTGTTTTGCATTTTTACGGTTAACCTATGTTTTTTTGAATGATTAAATTTGTAAGGTTGTTGTTATAAAAAAAAAAATTGTAAGGTTGTTTTGGAATGTTTAAATGTGTACTTTAATTGCTTCAGTTGTACTTAGTTTCTAAATTTAAATCATAAAACTAGTAAATTAAAATACAAGGGGTTTTGTACATAAATCCCCAACCAAACATCTTTATTATTCTAGGTTTAGGGGCTATATATCTTTCAGCAATAAGCCCATCCATATTTATTATAAATAAATGAAACATTCAATATTACCCCCAACCTTTCATACCCAATTCTTAATTGTAACCCCAATTTAATCAATTTTGTCCACAAAAATCTATTTTTGACCACAAAAATTCAGTTTTGACTTTTTTTTGGAGCATACAATATGCTCAAATTTAATCATTAACTTCATTTAATCTCAATTTGACCCCAAATTTCACAAATTATTCAATTTTGACCCAAAAACTTTTTTTTCAAAAAAAAAAAAAATTGCCGCCGGATTCCGGCGTTGACATTTCAATTTTTTTTTCTTTCGGTTTTTTTCGCCGGTTTTCGGCGTTGATTTTTTTTTTGTTTTTTTCTTTTCTTCCAGATTTTTTCGCCGGTTTCCGGCGGTCTCCGGCGTTTATTTTTTTAGTGTTTTTTTAAGGGTTTTTTTTTTTTTTTTCTTTTACGTACGCCGCTAAACGTTAACCGTAATTGTGCTGTCACTGACAGTAAATTAACGTAATTATACTATAATGACAGTTAATTAACGTAATTGTACTGCCGTTGACAATACATTTATGTAATTGTGCTGCCGTTGAAAGTAAATTAATGTAATATTATTATTTTTTATTTTTTGTTGTTTTTTTTTAATTTTTTTTTATTTGTTGACAAGTCAACGTAATTATATTACTGTCGTTAACAGTAAAATAACTGTAAACACAATAATATTACTGTCAACGACATCAATATTATTAATTTTTTGGGTTTTTTTTTTTTTGAGTTATTCACGGAGTAACGTAATAATATTACTGTCTATTATTTTAATATTATTGTAAACACAATAATATTACCGTGGTTGACGGTACGTAATCATACTGTTGTTATAGTAATATTGCTGTCAACCACATCAATATTATTATTTTGTTTGGATTTTTTGTTTGTTTGAGTTATTCACGGAGTAACGTAATAATATTACTGTCTATTATTGTAATATTACTGCGGTTGACGGTAATATTACTGTTGTTATAGTAATATTACTATCACACAGTAACATTAATTCTTTTGGTTTTTTATTATGTTTACATTTGTTGAACGATCAACATATTAATATTACTCTATTACACAATAATAATGAGTTTTATTGTGTTAATATTACTGTGCTAGAGATTAATATAGTAATATTAATGTGTTAAACTGCAGTTTAGTTAATTTTACTGTGTTTAACAGTAATATAGTTAATATTACTGTCAATCACAGCAATATTGCTGTTTAAACGAAAAAAAAGTTACAGAAAGAAAGAAAAGAAGAAAAATAAAATTGAAAAGTCAATGCCGGAATCCGGCGGGAAAAAAAAGTTTTTGAGAAAAAAAATTGAAAAAAAAAATTTTGGATCAAAATTGAATAATTTGTGAAATTTGGGGTCAAATTGAGGTTAAATTAAGTTAAGGATGAAATTGGAGCATATTAAAGTATGAGGGGTTATTTTAGTCCTTTACAAAAATCTGAACCATGTGTGGACTTATTGGTAAAGGAGTTTTTTGTGTGGATTTCTTTATGAATAAGTACCCATTGATAGGCTTATTTGCAATGACCCCAAAATACAAAACAACAAAATAGTAAATTAAATAGTTCGTAATAATAATAAACAAAATCAGTAAAATAATTAGTTCCTAATAATAATAAAAACAAATTATTAAATTAAATAGTTCCTAACTATAATAAAAATGCATATTCCTAATAATAATAAAAATAAACTTTAAAAATTAACTAATTTATAAAAATACATAACTGGCAAAAAAAATCTATAAACTACCGCCTCGCTCTCCTCGGCGGTTGCACCTCATGATCGTCGTCGTCGTCGTCGTCGTCGTCGTCGTTGTCGTTGTCCTGGTCGATGCCAATATATCGGGCGGTGGGCTGTATAATATCTCCAAGGTCGGCACGTAGATCGACAAACTGCTGCATTCAGTCTTGTCCAGTGCTCCTGGTGATCGGGTACAATGCACGTACTATCTGGTAATAAGCCGGCTGATCTGGTGGCCTCACATTCTCTCGATGCAGTTGAGCCGGACCTACATCGAGGTTGTTGATCTTCAGATGAGTCCGATCGGTGTACCAATCCATGTATTGCTGATCGACTTCCCCGTTATCATTCGTCTTGTATACGTTGGAACAATTGAATTTGAGATAAACTGTACGATATATTGGTATAAACAACTGAAGAACTATTAATATTCGATAATCCTAATTTGAATACCGAACGTCCAAAATCGAAAAGTAAAAATACTTATATGTGAAACATTTCATCCAAATTCTTTAAAGAATAAATGTAGCAACTCATAAAATTAGAAAGAAAAAAAAAAGACAAAAAAGACTATTATATATCCTGTAAAACTGATTTTTTTTCCCTGTAAAAGTGATTTCTCGACTCCCAAACTCCACGCTTCTTTTTTATCGTCTGGCAATGCGGATTCTAACAAAGTTGTCTCCATTTCAACGCAAAGCGAATATGATTATATCTATCTTCATGATAGTTTGGCAATTCAGACAGAGTTATCGGGTGATATTCTCTCCCTACCGTGTCATAAATCTCCATGCGTACTTCCTCCAAATCTTGCAACCACAGCTGTCTGAGTTGATCGTCTTGGTCGTCTCCACTTTCTCTCTCCATTAGAATCTTCTCCGCACACTCCATTTCTTTCTCCCAACTGCTGCGGTAGTACGGACTGATTTTTTTTGGACGACAGACACACAATGCACCATTGAAAAGCGATGGAATATCACTAAATGAACACCACTCGATTTTAAGTCTCTCGACCACAACAGGTTTATCACAACCTTTGTCTTGTACCAGATTAATGTTCTCTTGAATTATGTGTTCATCGTCATCATCACCATAATCATCATAATCATAATCATCATCACCATCACCATCACCATCACCATCATTATAATCAGCATCACCATCACCATCATTATAATCATAATCATAATCAGCATCAGCATCACCATGACCATCATTATAATCATAATCATAATCAGCATCACCATCACCATCACCATCATCATCACCATCACCATCATCATAATCACCATCATAATCAGCATCACCATCACCATCATCACCCTCACCCTCACCATCACCATCACCATCACCATCATCGTCATCATCTTGAGTAATCCACAGAAAAATTTGAGATTGGCTTAATGACTTGAGCAGTTTTCTTAGCTTGACCGACCACAAAGAGGGAGCATCACGCAAATGCAGATATATTCTCGACTTCCACTCGATCGAAGTTGATGTGAAAGAGATGGATGGAATAAAGTCACCATTATAGCTAAAACCAACCATGTTTGGGGCATCCACGAATAGCTTGATTCCTCTCAGTCCATTGCAATAGCTAATAACCAAGTATCCGAGACTCGGGAATTTGCACGACGACAAGCGGTCCAATAACAGTTCCACACCGCTCAGATACAAATGATTCAAGTTACAAAAAACTGCTCCTTTGTTGAGCCGAAGATTACCGTAACTAATTTTGATGGTTTCAAGAGACGGGGGATAAATTTCGATGCTACAACATTCCTCATCTCCCTCGACTACCTCATGATCGGTGAAATATAAGTCTTTGAGACAATGAAGATCATTCACCTCGATTTTTCTTAATCCCCGACAGTCTTCGACAAGCAAATCTTCAATCATCGGGCATCTCGAGATTACCTTCTGAAAAATCTCCTCCTCGATACAGACATCTTGAAGTTGAAGCCTTTTCAGATGGTTGAAGAGTATTATCCGGTCAATAGACTTTCGGTCCAACGTCAATTTTCCCACGTGCAAATCATGGAGTAATTCCGCCTTAAAGACTATGGATGGCAGATGAGTCGATCCCGAATCGTGTTCCGAATTAATAGAGAGACAAAACTTCTTCATGCACTTATTTGTGAGTATCGGGATCCATTTTTCGAGAAGCGAAGCCGACGCGGGATCCGAGTCGTCTAGCGATATACAGAGGTGAAACTCCTCTATGCACAGCCTTTGATCGCGGTATCGCTGTAAAGTTTCGTCCACAAGGTATAGAAAATCTTGTTTCCTTCCTTTGAAGAAGCTGCGGTCGGAAAAATCGAGATTGGGGCGAGTACACCAATTGTAACGCCATGATTTCGACAATACAGAGGTTTGGACAGCCTCATCTTGGGAGAGGTGGTACAGTATCTGCTGCAAGATTCCTTTTGGCAACTCGGATATTCTGTCCACTGAGTTGGAACCGTCTTCTCCTCTTGCCCTTTTCATGTTTACGTACTCTGCTCAAACGATTTTTCAACCTTGTAATTAATAAACAAACCCTAACGAATTTGTGAGCCGATAAATCAGATTAAACCCTTTTCGTTTTAGTTTCTGTAACTTACAACTACACAGTAGGGTGATTTACATTGTTTTATTTAATTTAATTTATTTATTTATTTGTTGCGTGCACAGCTAATTTCCTTCTTTTTTTGAGTTCCTTCTTTTATGGATTCTTAACTTAATATTTATGGCAAATTACCAAAAACCTCTGAAATAATATCTAACTACCAAAAAACCCTTCAAGTATTTGCAATTACCAATGACCCCATCTGACAAACAGTTGACCAAATTTGATAATAAAAAAAAGGACAAAATGCACTTCGTCGCCTATAAAATTCTCAAATATGCACTTTGCCCCTACAAATTTAAAAAACGAGACGACCCCTCTGTTAGAATCTAATTGGATTCTAATAAACAAGGGATGAGTAAAGACTTGTGCAACAAGTCCTATGTACCGTGAAATACAAAAGGGAAGTCTCCTTGTTTACTTAAATTCTTTAATTTGTCATTAATTGTTTCTTTTATGTATGAAACTATTTTATTAATTAAAAAGAGTTTTTGTGCATCAAGACTATCCAATAATCCTTGTGCGTATGATTTTTTAAGAAGGAAAAGATTTTCATAATTATCTTTTATATTTTATTGTCATTAATTGGTTGTTTGTTTACATGGGAATTCCCATTAGATTAGTATGACAATATTTTAGGGTCTTTCTAGGGTGAGATCCCATGTTCTAAACTTTTATGAGATACCCCATTTATATTGCGCCACGTGTCCCTGCCAAAAAATCCATTTTTTCCTCATTTACGTATTGTCGTAAATACCCTTCGTATAATTAATATTTTCAAAAATCGGCCATTATATATTATTAATGTAATGTCAATTTTACCCTCTATATTTTTAATGCAATTTTAAATATATATTTATTGCTGCATTAAAATTTATAATGTCAATTATATCATTATTCGTAAAAATCATTAAACCACCCATCCAAAATTGCATCAACCTGAATTCGAACTCGTGACCATCTGAAAACACACAAGAATACTTACCATTAAGACACAACACATAATTGACAATAAACTAACAATACGGATATATATCACAAAGCTACAATTTATAATGGTTATAAAACTTATATAAATAATGTTAAATAAATTATTAATTCTCATATAATTATTATTATTATATATTAAAAATATCCCATACTAACAAATCTTAATATAATATAATTTAAAAATCTAAGGAAATGTTGTTCAACTCGTGTAATTTAAAAATGAGTTTCGAAAGATTTTGAAGTTTGAATTGAATCGTAAATTGGAAGATTTAATTAAATCGTAATATTTGAATCAATTAAACTCATGTGTTTTCAATTCAAAAACAATATTCAAAGATTTGATCGATTAAGCTCAACTCATTTCAATTCGTATACAATATTCAAATATTTGAATCGGTTAAAAAACTCAATAATTTACAATAGCGTATTAATCAATCTGTGTATAGTTAAAGTTTAGTAACCTTTTTTTTATTGAATTTTATCATAAAAAATAATAAAATTTAATTCGTAAAAATCGTAAGATTTAATCGGTTCATGGTATGATTAAATCTTACGATTTACGATATGATTTTTACGATTTTACGAATTAAATTATTATTTTGTTGTTAAAATTGAATTAAAAAGATAGTAGACTTTAATTATAAATAGTTAACTCGATTAATACGTTCTTGTCAGTGGTTGAACTTAATCGATTCAAATTTTTGAATAATATTTACAAATTAAAAGGATTTGCGCTTAATTGATTCAAATCATACGCTTTAATTAATCTTATGATTTGATTCTTGCGTAATTTAGGAATTATTTTTTTATGATAAAATTGAATTAAAAATGTATTACACTTTAATTAATAATAGTTAATTTGATTAAGACGTTCTTGTCAATAGTTGAGCGCGCTAATGAATCGATTCAAATATTTGAATATTTTTTACGAATTGAAAGCACTTGAGCTTAATTGGTTCAAATATTACGCTTTGATAAAATATTATGATTTACGATTAGGTTCTTACATGTGTTAGGAATTAAATTTACTATTTTTTATGACAAAATTGAATTAAAAAGATATTAGACATTACTTATAAATAGTTAAATCAATTATGTAACATGTTATGTCAATAGTTAAGCAACCGATTAAAATATTTGAATAATGTTTACTAATTGAAAGGATTTGTACTTCATCGATTCAAATCTTACTACTTGATTAAATTAAATATTAAAAGAAATTCACAATATAGTATTTGTAGTATATAATTTTATTTTAAAGTAAGAAAACTACTAATTGGAATGAGTTATAATTTTTTCTTCTTCTAAACAAACATATTATTTTATTTTTTATTTGGATTTGTCACACTATCGATTAAATAACATAAGTGAGTTTGAATTAAGTTATGCATTTTTTTATATTTAATTGAGCATTCTTTACATTTTTAAAAGGTGGAGTTTATTAATACTTCTAATATTATATAATTAATGATAAATGTTTGGCGTATTGAACTGCAATTCTTTATATTTTTAAAACTTTATTTTATTAAATTTGTTAATAATTTATTTAATATCATTTAATAATAATGAATGTTGCAATTAATATTTGAATTAACAGTATTTATACAATTATTGTTAAATATATCATAATAAGTTAATGTGTTTGGATGGTTAGGAGTGATAAATGTAAGAGGTCACAAGTTCTATTCCTAATGAATGCATTTTTTTCGATTATTTATCAAATAAATCTCGGTCACAATGAATTTAAATTAATTATTTAATTAAAACATAGTAGGGGGTAAATTAGACAATTCAATGTTAATCAACTTTATATTAATTTAATAAAAAAAATAATCGAAGGATAATTTGGTAAAGTACTTCATTTTTTAGAACATAAGCCATGTTATTTTCCTAGGGTCCAGATTTAATCTTAGAAAATTAACGGTGATTAATGCATATCTTATAAAAGTTTAGAACATGGGGTATCTCACCCTAGACAAACCCAATATTTTAATAAGGCATTGACTCTTATTCCATATCTTTTAAAGAATTCCTTCTACGTCTCTAATTTGGTGAAACCTAATAAAGGAGTTTTCCCAGACTATAAAAGGAGGAGCATGAACGTAGTTTATAGCATCCTTTTTATGGAAAGAAGATTTCAGATAAAATATTTTTTCCTCTCATTTTTATTGTTCCATTGTGATACGTGATTTTCATAGAAAATATATCGGCTTCAAGGCTTTGTGGTGGAGACACCAAGATTCAAGGACTATCACAAGTTTGCTTCTTCTATACAAAAAGAAGATCGGTTCTTCGGGAGAGGGGCTTAAACAGATCTCGGGAGGTGATCGATCCGCCGACTGAGGGATTCAGCGTTGAAGGGAGTTCAACCGTGCGGAGCAAAGGAAGTGCTGCACATTGAAGATTTATAATTCAGCGTAGTATACAAGAACGGCGTTAACAAAGAGGGAGTTTTTGTATTTTGATTAAGTCCTACTATTGTATTCGTAAAACTAAAAATTAGTAAATTTTATTTAAGTCCCCGTGGATGTAGGGTACAATTGTATCCGAACCACATTAAATTTGTGTCTCGTTTATTTCTGTTTTTACGAACTGCTTCACGAGATGTTGCAACACTTCACGCAACAGTAACAAAAACCTAAATCTGACACAAATAATTTAATCTGCACGAAATAAATTCTAACACCCTCTTTAAAATATTTATCTAGTTGCACTTTACCCCAAAACCCAATTTCTGGTGGGCAACGAGCAACAACAATAACATTTTAAAGGTGTAATTGAAATAAATAAAAAACTTTATTCCGGAATTCAGATTGAAAAATATTGGTTCTTAAAAAAAAAAAGTGGATCGGAATTGCCGGAAATTGATAATTCATTTCCAATTTCCACCCCTTATAATATGCAAAAACAAACCTTATTTCTTACATCTCATTATTGATAACAAATTTACAATATGCAAAAATAGTTACTTAGATACTCCTATAAACAGATGAATGAGAAAACCAAACCAAACAAGCAGAAATAGGGTAAATGACAAATAGGTCCATGATAAGGACACTTAATTAAAAAAAAGACATCCAGTTTTTTTGTCTTCCAAATAAATCATGTTCATTCAAACTTATTTGCAAATAAGAAAAACCCTTTATATATACCAAAATTACCCTAAATTCCTTGAAACTCTAATTTGACTCCAATTTCATGATTTACACCCCAATTTAGCTCAATTAATCAATTTTGACCATTATTCCAATTTTGACCCGCCACCGCTGGTCTCCGACGTTCAATTTTTTTTTTTTTTTTAATGTTTTTTCTTAAAAAAAAATACTTAATATTATTATTTTGGCTGCTAAATTATTGACTCCAACTGTTGGAGGCAGTAATATTATTGCCTGAGACAGTAAAGTTACTGTATTAATTAATTTTATCGTCTTGGCCTGCAATTTTGTTGTATTCGACCGTAATATTACTGTCTCCTTCCGTAATATTACTGTCTCCGACAGTAATATTACTGTCTCATGCAATAATATTACTGTTCGGGAAAGTAATATTCATAATATTATTGTTTGGGACAGTAATATTACTGTTTGGGATAATAATATTTGTAATATTATTGTTTGAGATAATAATATAAGTAATATTAATGTTTTGGTATTCAATATTACTATCTTAGACAATAATTTTGTTGTTAAACAGTAATTTAGAGAAAAAGTAATATTAAGAAAATCAACGCCAAAGAACTGCCCGGTCAACGCCGGAATTTGGCTGGAAAAAAAATCAGAAAAAAAAAATTATTTTCTGAAAAAATTATTTTTTCAGGTAAATGTCATATATATTTGTTCAAATCCGGGGTCAATGTGTGATATTAAGAAAGTTAGAGTATAATGGACGGAATTGATAAAAAAAAAAATTATGAAGGATATTTTAGACAAAAAAACATGGGTATGGGTTTATTTGCAAGACTACATTTCGTCTGGATATATATGTGCATTTAAGTCCCTTATCATGGATCTATTTGTCATTCGCCCCAGAAATAAATAAACTTTAGGGCAAATTGCATGTCACCCCCATAAAATTCTTATTTTGGCACTTTACCCCTCCAAATTTAAAAAAAAATGTGAATGTCCGCCTTCAAAATGTTATTCTTGTTGCACATTGTTCCTATAGCAAAATTTCGATGAATTATTCATCGGAATTGAGTTTTTTTTATTGCACGTTGTCACTTTAGATGTTATTTTTGTTACATATTGCCCCTTAAAGATATTATATTTCTGCACATTGCCCCTTCAAAATATTATTTTTAATGCACGATGCCCACCGAAAATTGGTTTTTAGGGCAAAGTGTAACAAAAACAATATTTCGAACGAGGTTATCCCTTTTCTGAATTTTTAGGGGGGAAAGTGCATAAATGGGAATGTAGAAAAGTAAAAGCCGTATTCCAGAGTTTTTCCTAAGTCAATAAATGGATCATGAAATGGGGGGAAAAAAAGGAAAAACGAAAATACTATAGTAGAAACTCGATAAATTAATACTCAATAAATTAAGGGCATATTACAAATAAGCCCATCAGTGGGTACTTATTCATAAAGAGATCCAGACAAAAATCTCCTTTACCAATAAGCCCACACATGGTCCAGATTTTTGTAAAGGACTAAACTAACCCCTCATACTTTAATATGCTCCAATTTCATCCTTAACTTAATTTAACTTCAATTTGACCCCAAAATTCACAAATTATTCAATTTTGATCCAAAACTTTTTTTTTCAAATTTTTTGTTTTTTCAAAAACTTTTTTTTTCCCGCCGGATTCTGGCGTTGACTTTTCAACTTTTTTTTTCTTTCATTCGGATTTTTCGCCGGATTCGGGCGTTGACCGGCGGTCAACGCCGGTCTCAGGCGTTGACTTTTCTGAATTTTATTTTTATTTTTATTTTTTTCTTCTTTTCTTTTTTTCTGTAACTTTTTTTTTCGTTTAAACAGCAATATTGCTGTGATTGACAGTAATATTAACTATATTACTGTTAAACACAGTAAAATTAACTAAACTAAAGTTTAGCACAGTAACATTGCTATATTAATTTCTTGCACATTAATATTAACACAACAAAACTCATTACGATTGTGTAATAAAGTAATATTATTATGTTGACCGTTCAACAAATGTAAACATAATAAAAAAAAACCAAAAGAATTAATATTACTGTGAGTGACAGTAATATTACTATAACAACAATAATATTACCGTCAACCACAGTAATATTACAATAATAGACAGTAATATTATTACGTTACTTCGTGAATAACTCAAACAAACAAAAAAATACAAACAAAATAATAATATTGATGTGGTTGACATCAATATTACTATAACAACAGTAATATTACCGTCAACCACAGTAATATTATTGTGTTTACAGTAATATTACAATAATAGACAGTAATATTATTACGTTACTCCGTGAATAATTCAAACAAAGCAAAAACCAGAAAAAAAAAATATTGATGTTGTTGACAGTAATATTATTGTGTTTACAGTTATTTTACTGTCAACGACAGTAATATAATTACGTTGACTTGTCAACAAATCAAACAAAATAAAAAAAATATAACAAAAAATAAAAAATAATAATATTACATTAATTTACTGTCAACGACAGAACAATTATATAAATGTATTGTCAACGGCAGTATAATTACGTTAATTAACTATCATTGACAGTATAATTACGTTAATTTACTGTCTGTGACAGCACAATTACGGTCAACGTTTAGCGACGGACGTAAAAAACACAAAAAAAAAAAAAACTTAAAAAACTCTAAAAAAAGTCAACGTCGGAAACCGGCGAAAAAATCCGGAAGACAAGAGAAGAAAAAAGGAAAGGAAAAAAAAGAAAAAGTCAACGCCAGAAACCGGCGAAAAAATCCGGAAGAAAAAAAAAATTTGAAAAGTCAACGCCGGAGTCCGGCCGAAAAAAAAAATTGAAAAAAAATAAAATTGGAAAAAAAACATATTTGGGGTCAAAATTGAATAATTTGTGAAATTTGGGATCAAATTGAGGTTAAATTAAGTTAAGGATGAAATTATAGCATATTAAAAATTGGGTATAAAGGGTTGAGGGTAATATTGGGATATACATGAATGTTTCCTTTATTTATAATAAATATTAAAAATGTGGGCTTATTGGTAAAAGAGATATAGCCCATAAACCTAGAATAATAAATGTGTATGGTTGGGGACTTTATCACAAAAACCCCATAAATTAATAACTTCAATTAAGTAATGGTTTCTATAATTTAATAATTCGCTAAATTAATAGAATTTTCCTAGTCTCGACTGTATTAATTTATAGAGGTTTAACTGTATATGTTAGCAACTGCAAATTGCCATTCTTGGTTTCTTGAATTTGAAGGATCTCCCAAAAAACTTAATTCTCTCTCCATTTCAATGCAAAGCAAACAACATTGAATTCGGTATCTCGCAACTTCAGCAAATCCGACAGAGTTATTCGATGCCATCTTACTCCATTCCTTTTAGCAATCACCAAGCTTACTTGCTCCAAATCTTGCAACCACAACTCGTGTTTGAATCGCTCTCCGATTTCTCTCTCGATTAGAATCTTCCACATGCACTCGATCCGTTCCCTGTTCCATTTGAAGTCCCCGTACTCACCAATGATTCTCGGTCGACAAATACTAAACGCACCGTTTAAAAGAGACGAAGCAGTAGAAGATAAATGCCATCGGATTCTCAGGTTCTCCACGGCAACCGGTTTATCACGACTGTTGACGCCTTGCACCAGATTAACGATGTTTTCTTGAATTACGTCGTCGTGATTCATTGAAGATTCATGAATTCTCAGATAAATTTTGGATTGACTTAACGACTTGAGCAGTTCTTTTAACTTGAGTAGCCACGAAGACGGAGCACCGTTCGGATGCCGACACGTCAACTGTATTTCCGAACACCACTTCCCGGAAGTAGTCGTTGCGAAAGAGATTGACGGGAAAAAAATTCCTTGAAATAATTTAAAATGATTTATGTTCGGGGCATGAATAAATAGCTTGACTTTTTTCAATCCATCGCAATCGTGGAAGGTCAAGTATTTTAGGCTCGGGAATTTACACGACGACAAGTGGTCCAACGACGACTTCACGCCTCGCAAATATAAATCTTTGAGATTACGAATATCCGCTCCTCGGTGGAACCTAAGGTTACCACCGCGAGTAATTTCAATGGTTTCGATAGATAGGGCACGCATTTTGATTATACAAAATTTATCACTCGGTCACATCATCATATCAAGTGAAAACTTCTTCAGAAGACGAAGATTATTGTTAATCTTAATATTTCAGAGACATAGCTTCGACCAAAGAGCATCTCGAGAGTATATGCCGAAAAGTGTCGTTCCGATGTAGACTTTCTCGAGATGAAGTCTTTTCAGATGCTTAGAGATTACTATCCTTTCGTCAAACGAGTTGTCCAATATGAACGATTCCACGTACAAATCTTCGAGCGATCCTCCGAGGACTACAGGTGGCCGTCTCAAAAGTCCATGTCTATTCTCCAAAACGATAGAGAGACGAAACTTCTTCACACCCGTCTTTGTGAGTGTTGGGATCCACTTTTCGAGAATCGACTCCGTATCCAATTTGTCTAACCATCAAAAGAGATGAAATTCCTCTATGGTCAACCTTTGATCACGGTACCCTTGTAAAGTGCTGTCCACGGTGGATAGAAAATATTGTTCGTCACCTTTGAAGGTGGCTTCTGAAAAATCAAGATTGGGACGAGTGCACCAAATATTACGCCGTGATTTCGACAAGACAGATGTTCGGACAGCATCTTCTTGGGAGAGGAAATACAGTATTTGCTGTAAGATCTCTTGTGGCAACTCGGATATTTTGTCCATGGAGTTGGAATCTAATAAACCCTAAATTTATTTTCGTCAATTAATAAAAGATGGGTTCAACTTACATATATTACGATTAGTTTCAAGTACTTACAACTCTATGAGAGCTAGAATTACAATATTGATTTCCTTCCTTGCGGCTTGCAGTATATTTATAAATTTCCTTCTTTTAGGATTCTTATTATTTAAAGTAGATCCCATATTTAGAGTATAATTACAATTTTGGTACTTATATTATACATCTTTTTCGATTTTGGTCCTTCAATTTTTCTTGGTATAAAATTGGTCTTCAAATAACCAGTTTTTTTTATAATTTTCGTCAACCGCCTCATTTTCGTGATGAAATGCTATTTGCGGTCACAAAATTGCTATTCGCGGTTTATAACAAAACCCCCCAAAACTTTTAGAAATATCAAAAAAACCCCCAAAACTACAAATAGCAAAAAAAAAAAAAAATTCGAAAATTCGAAATCAAGGTTGAATAAGGGTTGGGCTTCGATTTTTTGATGTAATTTCGACTCTTTTATGTGTAATATGCATTGGGTAGGTCGATTACGGAACCAATTTCATGTTAAAAAGCCCTACAAATCGATTTGTAGGGCTTTTTTTTCACAAAAAAATGTTCGAACGCCCAAGATGGGTGACCAAGGCGTGTACGAACGCCCGGAACGTTTTGGGGGGGTTTTTGGACTTTTTTGGAAAGTTTTGGGGTTTTAGTGATATAAAGTGTTTTTTTGGGGGGTTTGTGAGAAACCGCAAATAGCAATTTTCAAACCGCAAAAAGCAATTCCCTTTTCGTGTTAACTTGGGCAGGAAAACGAGCTAATAGCACAGACCTCGCTGTGTTTTCTCTAATTGCCAAAAACACCCTTTGTTAAAACAATTAGCAAGAAGCCCCATATGTTGTGTTTTTCAAAGCACACCCACCCTTATTTTGAAATTTATTGTTGACTTATGTGAATTGACCAAATTACCCTTATAAAAGAAATACTAAAAAAGCGAGAAAAAAAGGGAAATAAAAAACGCTAATCATTTGCAGCAAAACCCAAAGTCTGAAAGTCTCGCCGCACTCGGTGTTCATGCCTAAGATCTCGCCGCAATCAAAGTGGTACCGTGTGGTTGGTCCGGAAAAACGCCTGCCTTGTTCGAACCTATTTCGAGCTAGAACACCACCCTTATATTTCACCGGAGTCGAAGTTGTACGACTCGATTTGGCCGGAAAATGTATGCCCCCGTTAAATCTACATTGAACCTGCCCCTATAGCCAAAAGTAGCTTAGTGTGGTAATGAGGAGGGGGGTGGACGGGCGCGCGCGGAAAGTGGGGTTCAAGAACGTGGCGGTGGAGGAGAAGGGGAATTAGCCTCTGTAACGGAGGGTGTGAGCAAGGATAGTGGAGGAAGCAGGTGGTGGAAGGAAAGGGGTGGGGCGGAGGCGTTGGTGGTGGTGGTGGTGATTCAATGGAGAAGAAGAATTTTTTTGGGGAAGACGTTATTTTCTCTATGTTCTTCAGTTTTTTGTGATTTATGCATTGTTTGATGATGAAGATGGCAGCATACGGTGACGATGTAGAGCAGATTGAAGAAGAGGACTTTTTCGAAAATGAAAAGGACTGAATTGAAAATTTTAATTTGGCTTATAAAAATTTTCGGGTTGAAACTATAATTTTCATAATTTTGAAGTTTAATGGTATGTTTGACTTTTCGTGTCCAAAAACTTACTCTAGCTGCACAATCCGTAATTGGGCATCACGAAAAGCTGTTAAGGTGTTTTTCGGCTTTGACTAACTTTCATGAGGGGGTCTTTGCTAATTCTTTTAACACGATGGTTTTTTTGGCAATTAAAAATTATACAAGGGTATTTCTTGCAAAATACCCAAGGAAAAACACTTGTTTAGCAAATATGTGTCGGGGGAGGATTTTCATAATTAGACCTTACATCAGGGGGTTTTTCATAATTTACTTTTTTTTTTTGTTTCAATAAACTAAAGGATAAACCGGACAAAACACATTTCCTGTGAATTTAAACAGTCAAAAACATTAGTCAGGGGGGATTTTTACAATTAGACAAACATGAGGTGGTTCATCGTAATTTACCCAAATAAATAAATGACGAAGGAGATGTAGTGATTAAAATAAAAAAAAGGGGAAAGTACAGTTTGCACCCCTGAACTATAGGGTCTGTCACAAACACCCCCCTGAACTACAAAACGTAACAAACTAACCCCTGTATTTTATGGTCAACGTTAAAAAAACTAACACCTTCAATTTTCATGTGCAATTACTTCTTTGCCCATCAATTTTGGTCTCTCTCCTCTCTCTTCTTCTTCTCGCCTTTTTTTTCTCTTTTTCTATCCACAGAGGTTCTCTCCTCTTTGTCCCTCTCCTCTCATCTTCTTTGTCTCTCTCCTCTCATCTTATACACTCATATGCATCAGATCCAAGTTATCAAGATAGAAATTGCAAGCTTAATTTCTTTTTTTTTTTCTTTTTAAAAACCTAGACTAACCCCTATTTGTCTTTTTGCAAAACCCATCTAGTATTAAAGTTCTCCAGCAAAACCCAATTAAACCATAGAAATCATCCCCTGTTTTATTTTTGTTCCAAAAAGTAAAAATAAAAAATAGAAGAGGAGAAGAGAAGAGAAGAATCAAGATCTGAGCCACAAACTTGTTTCTAAAATCCTCGAAATCCCTGAATTTCCGTGCAAAATTTGTTGTGGTGGGCTTTGTCTTCGCGCCATAAGCCCTCGTTGATCCCCGTCGACTTCACCATCGGCATGGTTGGCATCACCAATCCGGTGCTCTGCAAGTATTCTAAGGACTTTTTTTGATTGATTTGTGTTTGATTGACCTTCCTCCGGCACGGCGTTGTTTTGTTGCCGTTGGGTTTTTAGGTTTTTTCAACGAGCAACTGTAACCATGGTGCAGCAAGATTCCCATTTATACCATTAAAATAAAATGTTAATTCTACACACACACACACATATATATATATATATATATATATATATATATATATATATATATATATATATATATATATATATATATATATATATATATATATATATATAACTGAGGGTAAAATTGTAAAAACGATTTATTTGGAGAAAGTCAACTTGCCATGTCAGCACACCACAAACGGATTGGAAACGGAGGGTTAGTTTGTTACGTTTTGTAGTTTAGGGGGGTGTTTGTGACAGACCCTATAGTTTAGGGGTGCAAACTGTACTTTCCCCTAAAAAAAATGGTCATGTAGCATTTATATTACATCTGTAATACAGTAAAAAACCGGAAAGATTACAATGAACATCCTCTTAAATGATAATCCAGATCATGTGATAACATAAACTCAAACAACAGTAGATAATCCAGATTATGTGACATTAAACCAGCAGTCCCAATATTACACTTTTTCGAATCGAAAATGGAACCGTAATTCGTATGAACAAATAACGAATTAATCAGACTCAAAAGACTCACAAAGTTTGTCTCCATTTCAAGACAAAGCGAACAACAGTAAGTTCCATTTGCCGATCGTAGTTTTGCAATTCAGACAAAGTCGCCATCGGATGCCATTCGTCTCGATTATTGTCGTTAATCTCCACGTTCACATCCTCCAGCTCTTGCAACCACAACTCTTCGTATCGGTCTAATTCGTCTTTTTTAGAATCTTCCACAGACACTCTATCCTTTCTCTCTCCCCTTTCTTGCCTTAGAGGTAGTCTTTGACGTTTCGTGGTCGACAAATCGTAAGCGCCGTTTAAAAAAGACGGAAGCAAAGACGTTTCTTGCCCCTTTAAAAATTATTTTTGTTCCACGTTGCCCGTTAAAAACACTCTTTTTCTGCATGTTGCCCCTATAAAATGTTATTTTTGTTGCACAATGCCCTCCAAAAATTGGCTTCTGAAGTAAAGTGCAACCAAAATAATATTTCTAAAGGGAAGTATCCCTTTTTTGAATTTTTAGGGGCTGTGCAAAATTCAAAATTTTTTACATGTAAATTTTTAGCATTTTTCGGTCATCACTTGCTTGAATTTAATTTTAGGTAAATAGCACCTTAAACCCCCTTCTACTCGCAATATTAATTAGCTCATAACTCCCTTTCAATTGATAAATGCAATAACAAGGGGTCACACACATAGTTAAGTTCGACATAAAAAAACTAATTTCTCAACTGTACTATTATTTGGAACTAGAAATAAAATTGGGCTCGTTGATAGAACTTAAAACAAAATTGAAAGCAACGAAGGTCGTCGACTACCAACTCATGCGTAAAATTCACTCAATCCGTAATTTAATGAAACTTAAGACTCAAAAAACACTCGCAAAGTTTGTCTCCATTTCAATGCAAAGCGAATAAAATGATATCCTCTTTGTTCATCGTTCGGCAGTTCTATCGTATGCCATTCCTTTTCATTCTTGTCATAAATCTCCATTCTCACTTCCTCCAAATCTCGAAACCACAGCTCTGAGAATTTATCTTCTTTTCCAATTTCCCTCCGCATTAGAATTTTCCGCAGACACTCGACACGTTCCCTATCCTCTTTGTCGCTGCTGATGCAATCGTGGATGTTTCTTGGACGACAAATACAAAACACACCGTTTAAAAAAGACGAAATCAAAGATAAATGGCAACGGAACGTCAACCTCTCCATCAATGCAGGCTTATCACAGCCGTTGTCGTGCACCAAATTAATTATTTCTTGAATTATGTGTTCGCCGTTATCCGTGGGATATTGATAATTAATCTGATAAAGAGTTAGAGAAATTCGGGATTGGCTTAATGACTCGAGCAGTTCTTTTAGGTTGAGGAACCACGACGAAGTGAACTGCGAAAGCTCAAAGTTTACTTGTATCACCGAATCCCACTCGCCGGAAGTTGCGGCAAAAGAGATGGACGGGACAAAGTTGTCTATAAAGTAAAAATAGAGTATGTTTGGGGCATCAATAAATATATGTGATTCTTTGAGACCCGACCAACCGGAAATTTTCAAGTTTCTGAGACTCGGGAATTTACACGACGACAAGTAGTCCACTGACGATTCAACGCAGCAAAGAGATAAATCTTTGAGATTACGAAAATCCGCTCCTTCGTAGAACCGAAGATTACCATCACGAATGTAAATGGTTTCAAGAGACGGGGGATGTACTTCGACGGGACAAAGTCCGTCTGCGAAGATTATTTGAGACACTTTGATGAAGAAATACTTGAGATTGCGAAGATCATTCACCTTGATTGTTCTCAACTTCTCACAATCTTTGACGACCGGAGTTTCGATAAGAATACAGTTTGAGATTATCTTCTCGAAAATCTCGTCCTCAATGCAGAATTTTTCGAGACGAAGTGATTTTAGATGCTTCAAGAACACTATACTTTGAATAGCCATTCGGTCCAAGCTGAATTTTTCCACGTGCAAATCGCAGAGTGATTCTGCTCCAAAGACTACAGGAGGCAGTTGAACACGACCGGTGTTCCATCTCGTACGAATAGAAAGACAAAACTTCTTCGTACCCGTATTCGTGAGTAACGGGATCCATTTTTCAAGAAACGGAGCCGATTCATGGTCGAAATCGTAAAACAAATCACCTAGCAATATAGAAAGGTGGAATTCCTCCACGCACAACCTTTGATCATATTACCGCTGTAAAGTCTTGTCCATAATAGAGAGAAATATTTTTCTATTTCCTTTGAAGTTTCTATATGAAAAATCAAGATTGGGACGAGTGCACCAGATGTCACGCCATGATTTTGACAAGACAGATGTTCGAACAACATCTTTTTGGGAGAGGAAATAAAGTATTCTCTGCAAGATGTCTTTCGGGCAAATCGGATAGCCTGTCCATGGAACCAAATCGAAGATTTTTCACTCTTAAAAAATTCCAAATTCCGAATAAAATACGCAAATTCCGACACAATAAACTTAAAATAGTTAAAAGGGGTTGAATCTTTGAACCCTAATAAATTTCTGTTACGGCTTGCAAAATAGAGAGGCGTGTGCAATACACTTAATATATTGATTTTATTTCCTTGCAGACCTATTTCCCTTATTTTATTATTAATCAACTATTATTAGCTATATTTTTCTAATTTTGTTTAAATCAAAAAGGGGTTATTACAAATAAGTCCATCAGTGGCTACTTATTCATAAAAAGATCCAGACAAAAATCTCTTTTACCAATAAGTCCACACATGGTCCAGATTTTCGTAAAGGACTAAAATAACCCCTCATACTTTAATATACTCCAATTTCATCCTTAACTTAATTTAACCTCAATTTGATCCCAAATTTCACAAATTATTCAATTTTGACCCAAAACTTTTTTTTCTTTTTAAATTCAAAATTTTTTTTTCCGGCCAGATTCAGGCGTTGAATTTTCTAAAAAAAAATTTCTTCCGGATTTTTTCGTTGGTTTCCGGCGTTGACTTTTTCGATTTTTTTTTTTCTTTTCTTTCTTTTTGTAATTTTTTTTTCGTTTAAACAACAATATTGTTGTGATTGACAGTAATATTAACTATATTACTGTTAAACACAGTAAAATTAACTAAACTATAGTCTAACACAGTAATATTGCTATATAAATCTCTAGCACAATAATATTAACACAATAAAACTCATTATTATTATGTAATAGAGTAATATTACTATGTTGACCGTTCAACAAATGTAAACATAATAAAAAGTCAAAATAATTAATATTACTGTGAGTGACAGTAATATTACTATAGCAACAGTGATATTACCGTCAACCACAGTACTATTACAATAATAGACAGTAATATTATATATTACGTTACTCCATGAATAACTCAAACAAACAAAAAATTTCAAGCAAAATAATAATGTTGATGTGGTTGACAGCAAATATTACTATAACAACAGTAATATTACCGTCAACCACAGTAATATTATTGTGACTACAGTAATATTACAATAATAGACAGTAATATTATTACGTTACTCCGTGGATAACTCAAACAAAACAAAAAAACCCAAAAAAATAATAATATTGATGTTGTTGACAGTAATATTATTGTGTTTACAATTATTTTACTGTCAACGACAGTAATATAATTACGTTGACTTGTCAACAAATCAAACCAAATAACAAAAAATAAAAAAATATAATATTACGTTAATTTACTGTAAACGGCAGAACAATTACATAAATGTATTGTCAACGGCATTACATTTACGTTAATTAACACAGTATAATTACGTTAATTTACTGTCAGTGACAGCACAATTACGGTCAACGTTTAGCGGCGGACGTAAAAAAAAAACAAACAAAAAAAACTTAAAAAAATCAACGCCAAAGACCGTCGGTCAACGCCGGAAATCGGCGAAAAAATCCGGAAGAAAATAAAAGAAAAAAGAAAAAAGAAAAAGTCAACGCCGGAGACCGGAGAAAAAATCCGAAAGAAAGAAAAAAAAATTGAACAGTCAACGCCGGAATCCGGCGGCAAATTTTTTTTTTTGAAAAAAAAAAGTTTTGGGTCAAAATTGAATAATTTGTAAAATTTGGTGTTAAATTGAGATTAAATTAAGTTAAGGATGAAATTGGAGCATATTAAAGTATGCTCCAAAAAAAAGTCAAAATTGAATTTTTGTAGTCAAAATTGGATTTTTGTGGACAAAATTGATTATACTTTTGGGTTACAATTAAGAATTGGGTATAAATGGTTGAGGATAATATTGGCGTATACATGAATGTTTCCTTTATTTATAATAAATATTAAAGGGATGAGCTTATTGGTGAAAGAGATATAGCCCCTAAACCTAGAATAATAAAGATGCTTGGTTGTAGACTTATGCACAAAAATTCCAATCAAAAATTGTTGTTTATTTTTTATAGCCTTTATTTTATGGGCATTTTACATATAATCCCATGAATGAGTATTATTTCATAAAGAAGTTCAAATAATAAACTCTTTTATAAAAAAATTCACACATGGTCCAGAAGTTTGTAAAAGACTAAAATAGCCCCTCATATTTTAATATTGTAAAAATATTTAACTATTTATTATCTAATTTCTATTTTGGTGGTATTGAAGTAAGAAAAATCTAGTATTAATTCTAGCCACCTTCTATTTTGTAATTAGGCTTTACCTTAGGGAGTTTTTTCACAATTTGCCTAAAAACTGATATGTTTAAATTTGAAAATTTGTTTGATTTTTTTTCTGAAATTTGTTTGAAAATTTTGTCATCATTAGGATAATTACATTTTTAGTCCCAATATTAGAGTGAATTGCGTTTACTACACCTGTGAAAATCGCAACTTTGCGATTCCCCCTGTCATAAAAAAATGGATAAAATGCACTTCGGCCCCTAGAAAGTTTCACAAATTCGCACTTTCCCCCATAGAAATTCAAAAAAGAGACGTTGGAAATGGGGAGTCTTCCATTCTACAGGTAGAGATGAGGCTTTAGCAGCTGCCCGCTTGTAAATTTTGTTTTTTGTTGCATTTTATCCCAAAGTCAAATTTTCGACTAATTTTTTTTTATCAGAATTGAAAAAACTCCATCAACGTAAAGGCTATTATCGTCATTTTCTTTCAACTTCTTCTTCTCTTGGTTCTCCTTGGTACATATGCTGAACAAACACACCAACAACCTCATTTTCATCAACAAAATTCCCTAAATTCATTGCATCAAAATCAGTCAGCAATTCTTTCATCGCAGCACAGTCCCAATGTGCTCCTCCTAAACTGCGATAATACCTCAATTTTACACTGCATGTCATCACCTTATTGAAAATGACTTAACTCAACAGACATATAATTAATTTCTCTCAAGGACATCATGTATGAATTACAGTTGTCAAAATGGTCCATTTTCCTACCAAATTCAACACCGCGTAGCAAGATTCATAAACTTAACCCCATGATGCATTGGAATAGTAAAATCATCGATTCACCTGCAATAAACAATAATCACTATCATTATTTGAATGTATTTGGATAAATGTGTACACATTGTTCGAATTGAAACGATATATTACCTATGTTCTCCTTTTCCGTTCCTTCTCTTCGTTTGCAGCTCATAATTTTTGGATCACTAAGTCAGAAAACACTGTAATGGCTATTTAATCGAAGAAGAAATGGAAGATTCTCTCAGTTTTGGGACCAAAATATGCACAACTCACCCTGGGAGAATAGCCCTAGTTTTTGTGTTCTCAAATTGATTGATGAAATGAGAGTGAAGTGTTTTGACTTCCTGTTGTAACAAAGAGAATGATATTCGGGAATTTACGGATACGGTGGGAAAAGGCGAAATGACGATAATGGCCTCTAAGTTGACTGAGTTTTTTCAGTTCCGGTAAAAAATCCGCCAGAAATTTTACTTTGCGGCAGAGTGCAACAAAAACTAAATTTACAAGGGGGTGTCTCTTTTTTTAATTTCTAAGGGGCGAAGAGCATTTTGTCCTAAAAAAAATAGCAGATACCTCCATGTGCTTAGTTTTTGACAACACACTCGAAAAGACCAAAATACCCCGTGGACGTGTTTGCAAAAATAAAAGCCACAACTCTTAAACTGATAAAATTGTAAGGGTTAACGGCATTTAGCCACATGTACTTTGCCCCTTTTTGCACTTTACCACCTTAATAAATAATATCTCCCATTAACGACCTACTATCCTTCAAGTCCCGTATTGTCAAATTCCATTACAATTTATCTCCGTAGAAGGATCTAAATCTTCGCCACTTTCGTTCACTAAATGGCACGGTATCAAATTAAATCTGTTTCTCGCTCTTCGTTATACTTTGTCTAAACTGATTTCTTTGAACGAGTTTTCTGCAAATCCGTTGCTTGAGAAAAAAACTAGAGTTTTTTTTATCATGATCAATTTAAAAGATTAGTAAATTGCTTCGAATGGCGCATTGCGTTGGAGAATTTGCCATCGCAAAGACGAAGGCTTTGGGATGGTGTGCTGAGTGATTAATCTTCATTTATAGCGTAATGGAAGAAGAAAAACCAAACTTTTATTTTAATTAATTCTTAATTTGGGGAAGTTTTAAATTAAGTTTAATTGAGTTCTTATAACTTTCAATTTCATCCCATATGAAATCTTCAAATGAAAAGACGAAAATGTTCATCTAATTTCGCATGTGCATCGTGCGTGCGCCGAAAATTGTGAATATTCACCAGAATATTCGCCTTAGGTGGTTAAGTGAGCCCAAATAACAGCTCTGGGTATGCCCGTGCAAATATTTTTTGTTAAGGTGGCAAAAGTGCAAAAACGGACAAAGTACATATAGCAAAATGCTATTAACCCAACGTAAAATGAAATTGAAAAGCAACGAAGGTCTACTACCAACTCATGAGCTATAAAAGACCATATAAATCTCAAAATTTCCCAACGTAATAGATAGACGATTTATAGAAAAAACGGACAACTATCACTCGGAGCAAAAATTTAGACTCAAAAATCCGCTCAATGCGTAATTTAATGAAACGACTCAAAAAAACACTCACAAAGTTTGTCTCCATTTCAATGCAAAGCGAATAGAACGAAATCCCCTTTGTTCACCATTCAGCAGTTCCGACAAACTTATCGTATGCCATTTCTCTTCATTATCGTCGTAAATCTCCATTCTAACTTCCTCCAAATCTCGAAACCACAAATGTGAGAACTTATCTTCCTTCCCAATTTCCCTCTGCATTAAAATTTTCCACAGACACTTGATGTGTTCCCTGCCCTCTTCGTCACTGCTGAGGAAATCTTCGATGCTTCCTGGACGACAAATACAAAATGCACCATTTAAAAAAGACGAAATCAAAGATAAACGGCAACGGAACCTCAAGCTCTCCACCGCGACAGGTTTGTCACAACTGTTGTCTTGCACCAAATTAATTATTTCTTGAATTACACGTTCACAACCACCACCACCACCACCACCACCACCACCACCACCATTACCACCACCACCATCACCACCACCATCATCATCATCATCATCATCATCATCATCATCACCATCACCGCCACCAACACCATCATCATCATCATCATCATCATCATCATCATCATCATCATCATCATCATCATCACCATCACCATCACCATCACCATCACCATCACCATCAACATCACCATCACCATCACCATCACCATCGCCATCGCCATCGCCATCGCCATCACCATCACCATCACCATCACCATCACCATCATCAATTATGGGATATTGATTATCAGTCTGATAAAGAGTCAGAGAAATTCCGGATTGGCTTAATGAGTCGAGCAGTTCTTTCAGCTTGAGGAACCACGACGAAGTAACCTGCGAAAGCTCAAAGTTTATGTATATCACCGAATCCCACTCACCGGAAGTTGCGGCAAAAGAGATGGACGGGACAAAGTTTTCTGTAAAATCAAAATTGCGTATGTTTGGGGCATCAATAAATATCTGGGATTCTTTGAGATCCGGCCAACCGGAAATGTTCAAGTATTTGAGACTCGGGAATTTGCACGACGACAAGTGTTCCACCGACGATTTCACATCGCACAGAGATAAATCTTCGAGATTACGAAAATCCGCTCCTTTGTTGAACCGAAGATTACCGTCACTAATGTCGATGGTTTCAAGAGACGGGGGATGGACTTCGATGGGACAAAGTCCGTGCGCGAAGATTATCTGACACACTTTGAAGAAGAAGTACTTGAGATTGCGAAGTTCATTCACCTTGATTGTTCTCAACCTTTTACAATCTTTAACGACCAAAGTTTCGATAAATATACAGTTTGCGATTATCTTATCGAAATCCTCGTCCTCAATGCAGACTTTTTCGAGACGAAGTGATTTTAGATTCTTCAAGAATACTATACTTTGAATAGCCATTTGGTCCAAGCTGAAACTTTCCACGTGCAAATCGTGGAGTGATACTGCTCCAAAGACTACAGGAGGCAGTCGAACGCGACCGGTGTTCCATCTCGTACGAATAGAAAGACGAAACCTCTTCGTACCCGTATCCGTGAGTAACGGGATCCATTTTTCAAGAAACGGAGCCGATTCATGGTCGAAATCGTAAAACAAATCGCCTAGCGATATAGAAAGGTGGAATTCCTCCACGCTCAACCTTCGATCATAGTATCGCTGTAAAGTCTCGTCCATAATAGATATAAATTTTTTTCTCTGTCCTTTGAAGTTGTCCGATGAAAAATCAAGATTGGGGCGAGTGCACCAGATATCACGCCATGATTTGGACAGGACAGAGGTTCGGACAGCATCTTCTTGGGAGAGGAAATAAAGTATTCTCTGCAAGATGTCTTTTGGCAAATCGGATATCCTGTCCATGGAACCAAATCGAAGGTTTTCCACTCTCAAAAAAATCCCAAGTTCCGAATAAAGTACGCAAAATAAAGATTGTTTTCTGACTCAATAAACTTAAAATAGTTAAGAGGGGTTGAATCTTTGAAACCTAATAAATATCTGTTACGGCTTGTAAAATAGAGGCGTGTAGTACACTAACAAGATCTACAGTAGGTAGAATTATATTGATTATATTTCCTTGCAGACTTATTTCCCTTATTTTAGAGTTTTCTAATTTTGTTTAAATACAAAATTGCCCATTATGTTTGATAAGCTTTTTTTCTAAGGGCATTTTACAAGTAAGCCCATCAATTGATACTTATTCATAAAAAGGTCTAAATAATAAACTTTTTTGCAAAAAAGTTCACACATGGTCTAGAGGTTTGTAAAAGACAAAAAGTAGCCCCTTAATTTCACAAATTATTCAATTTTGACCACACAATTTTAAGGACAATTTGTCTGTCACCACCGGTCTCTAGCGTTGACTTTTTTTTTTCTTCCTAATTTTTTCGCCGGTTTTCGGGGTTGACTTT